>NC_143036.1:75940000-76055000 GCF_057628025.1 Oncorhynchus mykiss | reverse complement strand
CTCAGTCATGTTGACACTGGTCCACTACCAGGTCATGTGTCTTCTCAGTCATGTTGACACTGGTCCACTACCAGGTCATGTGTCTTCTCAGTCATGTTGACACTGGTCCACTACCAGGTCATGTGTCTTCTCAGTCATGTTGACACTGGTCCACTACCAGGTCATGTGTCTTCTCAGTCATGTTGACACTGGTCTAATACCAGGTCATGTGTCTTCTCAGTCATGTTGACACTGGTCCACTACCAGGTCATGTGTCTTCTCAGTCATGTTGACACTGGTCCACTACCAGGTCATGTGTCTTCTCAGTCATGTTGACACTGGTCTACTACCAGGTCATGTGTCTTCTCAGTCATGTTGACACTGGTCCACTACCAGGTCATGTGTCTTCACAGTCAAGTTGACACTGGTCCACTACCAGCTCATGTGTCTTCACAGTCAAGTTGACACTGGTCCACTACCAGGTCATGTGTCTTCACAGTCATGTTGACACTGGTCCACTACCAGGTCATGTGTCTTCACAGTCATGTTGACACTGGTCCACTACCAGGTCATGTGTCTTCACAGTCAAGTTGACACTGGTCCACTAGCAGGTCATGTGTCTTCTCAGTCAAGTTGACACTGGTCCACTACCAGGTCATGTGTCTTCTCAGTCATGTTGACACTGGTCCACTACCAGGTCATGTGTCTTCTCAGTCATGTTGACACTGGTCTACTACCAGGTCATGTGTCTTCTCAGTCATGTTGACACTGGTCTACTACCAGGTCATGTGTCTTCTCAGTCATGTTGACACTGGTCCACTACCATTGGTTTAATGTATTGTTATTCTCATTAATATTGTTGTTAATGGTAATCACATGTCCACTACTACTATTATTTTCGCAGTTGGTCGCACCATTTATTTATGTATATATATATATATATATATATTATATATAAATATACATTTTATTTTTCGATATGTATACTTTGACAATGTAAGTAATAATGAACTTGCCATGTCAATAAAGTCAATTGAATTGAGAGAGAGACAGAGAGAGAGACAAAGAGAGAGAGAGAGAGAGAGAACTCCCATATCTACTGGGTGAAATACCACAGTGTGCCATCACAGCCGCAAGATTTGTGACCTGTTGCCACAAGAAAAGGGCAACCAGTGAAGAACAAACACCATTGTAAATACAACCCATATTTATGCTTATTTATTTTATCTTGTGTCCTTTAACCATTTGTACATTGTTAAAACACTGTATATATATATATATATATATATATATATATATACAGAGGTTTCAAAACAGTGAAGACATTACAAATGTCATATTATATATATATATATATATATATATATATATATATATATATATATATATATATATATATATATAATAT
This sequence comes from Oncorhynchus mykiss, assembly GCF_057628025.1. Lineage (NCBI taxonomy): Eukaryota > Metazoa > Chordata > Actinopteri > Salmoniformes > Salmonidae > Oncorhynchus > Oncorhynchus mykiss. The sequence continues at coordinate 76,053,613 of NC_143036.1, read as the reverse complement.
GACATTTGTAATGTCTTCACTGTTTTGAAACCTCTGTATGTGTAATGTTTACTGTTAATTTTTGTTGTTTTTCACTTTATATATTCACTTTGTATGTCGTCTACCTCACTTGCTTTGGCAATGTTAACACGTTTCCCATGCCAATAAAGCCCTTGAATTGAATTGAATTGAATTGAGAGAGAGAGAGAGAGAGAGAGAGAGAGAGAGACAGAGACAGAGACAGAGACAGAGAGAGAGAGAGAGAGAGAGAGAGAGAGAGAGAGAGAGAGAGAGAGAGAAGGAGAGAGAGGGAGAGAGAGACAGAGAGAGAGAGAGAGAGACAGACAGAGAGACAGACAGAGAGTCAGACAGAGAGTCAGACAGACAGTCAGACAGTCAGAGAGACAGAGAGACAGAGAGAGAGACAGAGAGACAGAGCGAGAGACAGACAGAGAGTCAGACAGAGAGTCAGACAGACAGTCAGACAGTCAGAGAGACAGAGAGACAGAGAGAGAGACAGAGAGACAGAGCGAGAGAGAGAGAGACAGAGAGACAGAGAGACAGAGAGAGAGAGAGAGACAGAGAGAGAGACAGAGAGACAGACAGAGAGACAGACAGAGAGTCAGACAGAGAGTCAGACAGACAGTCAGACAGTCAGAGAGACAGAGAGACAGAGAGAGAGACAGAGAGACAGAGCGAGAGAGAGAGAGACAGAGAGACAGAGACAGAGATAGAGAGAGAGAGAAAGAGACAGACAGACAGACAGACAGACAGACAGACAGAGAGAGAGAGAAGAAGAAGACAGATAGCTGTTGTTTTGTGGTCTCCATTCTCCTGCCTGCCACCCTTTGAGCTCCACGTCTAGGTTTCCAGCAGAACAAAGTGAAGTGATGCATTATGGGCCCAGTTCCCAGTTCAGATGTAGTAGTGTTTTGTTCTCTGGTTCTACACTGAATGATAAGTGACTTGGTAGTAGTCCCACGTAGCCCAACCCAATGGCAATTAATTAACAAACAGACTGCTTCTCCCCTAATAAATACCTCGTCGTTGACGGAAGGATTTATTCTTTATGTACTTATACACAAACACGTTCATTTGAACTTACTTCCTGTTGTTTGTCAAGAGCGAAATATGTTGAGGCTTACATTAGATATTTAACAATATAAGACTACTACTATTATCATGGTGTTGTGTATAGGGAACCTGATTAGGGTCCCACTTTCCCCCATCCCTGGGGCCTGATTAGAGTTCCACTTTCCCCCATCCCTAGGGCCTGATTAGGGCCCCACTTTCCCCCATCCCTGGGGCCTGATTAGAGTTCCACTTTCCCCCATCCCTAGGGCCTGATTAGGGCCCCACTTTCCCCCATCCCTGGGGCCTGATTAGAGTTCCACTTTCCCCCATCCCTAGGGCATGATTAGGGTCCCACTTCTCCCCCCATCCCTAGGGCATGATTAGGGTCCCACTTCTCCCCCCATCTCTAGGGCCTGATTAGGGTCCCACTTCTCCCCCCATCCCTAAGGCCTGATTAGGGTCCCACTCTCTCCCCCATCCCTAGGGCCTGATTAGAGTTCCACTTTCCCCCATCCCTAGGGCCTGATTAGGGCCCCACTTTCCCCCATCCCTGGGGCCTGATTAGAGTTCCACTTTCCCCCATCCCTAAGGCCTGATTAGGGTCCCACTTTACCCCATCCCTAGGGCATGATTAGGGTCCCACTTCTCCCCCCATCTCTAGGGCCTGATTAGGGTCCCACTTCTCCCCCATCCCTAGGGCCTGATTAGGGTCCCACTTCTCCCCCCATCCCTAGGGCATGATTAGGGTCCCACTTCTCCCCCCATCTCTAGGGCCTGATTAGGGTCCCACTTCCCCCCCCCCCCATCCCTAGGGCCTGATTAGGGTCCCACTCTCTCCCCCATCCCTAGGGCCTGATTAGGGTCCCACTCTCTCCCCCATCCCTAGGGCCTGATTAGGGTCCCACTTTCCCCCATCCCTAGGGCCTGATTAGGGTCTCACTCTCTCCCCCATCCCTAGGCCTGATTAGGGTCCCACTTTCCCCCATCCCTAGGGCCTGATTAGGATCCCACTTTCCCCCATCCCTAGGGCCTGATTAGGGTCCCACTTTCCCCCATCCCTAGGGCCTGATTAGGGTCCCACTTCTCCCCCATCCCTAGGGCCTGATTAGGGTCCCACTTCTCCCCCATCCTTAGGGCCTGATTAGGATCCCACTTTCCCCCATCCCTAGGGCCTGATTGGTAAACACACCTGATTTAAACTAAGATCATGGTCACGATTGGCTGATTATTGGTGTGTGTTAGATGGGGAACAAGGGTGATACCAATCAGGCCTCCAAGAACGGGAGTTGCCCAGGCCTGGAAAAGACCCATTACACCAGACCTGGAATAGACCCATTACACCAGACTATCTTCTAGAATAGACCCATTACAAAGAGATTATCTTCTAGAATAGACCCATTACAACCAGACTATCTTCTAGAATAGACCCATTACAACCAGGCCTGGAAAAGACCCATTACACCAGACCTGGAATAGACCCATTACACCAGACCTGGAATTACAACCAGACCATTACAACCAGACTATTTTCTAGAATAGACCCATTACAACTAGATTATCTTCTAGAATAGACCCATTACAACCAGACTATCTTCTAGAATAGACCCATTACAACCAGACTATCTTCTAGAATAGACCCATTACACCAGACCTGGAATAGACCCATTACAACCAGACTATCTTCTAGAATAGACCCATTACAACCAGACTATCTTCTAGAATAGACCTATTACACCAGACCTGGAATAGACCCATTACAACCAGACTATCTTCTAGAATAGACCCATTACAACCAGACTATCTTCTAGAATAGACCCATTACAACCAGACCAGAATAGACCCATTACAACCAGACTATCTTCTAGAATAGACCCATTACAACCAGACTATCTTCTAGAATAGACCCATTACAACCAGACTATCTTCTAGAATAGACCCATTACAACCAGACCAGATTAGACCCATTACAACCAGACTATCTTCTAGAATAGACCCATTACAACCAGATTATCTTCTAGAATAGACCCATTACAACCAGACCAGATTAGACCCATTACAACCAGACTATCTTCTAGAATAGACCCATTACAACCAGATTATCTTCTAGAATAGACCCATTACAACCAGACTATCTTCTAGAATAGACCCATTACAACCAGACTATCTTCTAGAATAGACCCATTACAACCAGACTATCTTCTAGAATAGACCCATTACAACCAGACCAGAATAGACCCATTACAACCAGACTATCTTCTAGAATAGACCAATTACAACCAGACTATCTTCTAGAATAGACCCATTACAACCAGACCAGAATAGACCCATTACAACCAGACTATCTTCTAGAATAGACCCATTACAACCAGACTATCTTCTAGAATAGACCCATTACAACCAGACTATCTTCTAGACTAGACCCATTACAACCAGACTATCTTCTAGAATAGACCCATTACAACCAGACTATCTTCTAGAATAGACCCATTACAACCAGACTATCTTCTAGATTAGACCCCATCCTCTTGGGATGCTGAACCCAGTCGGATGGTGAGATGGGCTGCAGCCCAAATATCATCTTATTCCCTATTTAGTGCACTACTTTAGACCAGGCCCCTATTACCCATATAGTGGACTACTTTAGACCAGGCCCCTATTCCCCATATAGTGCACTACTTTAGACCAGATCCCTATTCACTATATTGGGTACCAGTTGGGCCGCAGTATGTAGGGAATAAGGTGACATTTGAGACCCCCATGGTGTGTTGGAGCTGGTCCAGTCACTCAGAGACCCCCCGTGGTGTGTTGGAGCTGGTCCAGTCACTCAGAGACCCCCCATGGTGTGTTGGAGCTGGTCCAGTGTGAGACCCCCATGGTGTGTTGGAGCTGGTCCAGTCAGAGACCCCCCATGGTGTGTTGGAGCTGGTCCAGTCAGAGACCCCCATGGTGTGTTGGAGCTGGTCCAGTCACTCAGAGACCCCCATGGTGTGTTGGAGCTGGTCCAGTCACTCAGAGACCCCCATGGTGTGTTAGAGCTGGTCCAGTCAGAGACCCCATGGTGTGTTGGAGCTGGTCCAGTAACTCAGAGACCCCCACGCTGTGTAAGAGATGGTCCAGTCACTCAGAGACCCCCATGGTGTGTTAGAGCTGGTCAGGTCAGAGACCCCCATGGTGTGTTGGAGCTGGTCCAGTAACTCAGAGACCCCCACGCTGTGTAAGAGCTGGTCCAGTCACTCAGAGACCCCCATGGTGTGTTGGAGCTGGTCCAGTCACTCAGAGACCCCCATGGTGTGCTGGAGCTGGTCCAGTCAGAGACCCCATGGTGTGCTGGAGCTGGTCCAGTCAGAGACCCCATGGTGTGTTGGAGCTGGTCCAGTCAGAGACCCCCATGGTGTGTTGGAGCTGATCCAGTCACTCAGAGACCCCGATGGTGTGTTGGAGCTGGTCCAGTCAGAGACCCCATGGTGTGTTGGAGCTGGTCCAGTCAGAGACCCCCATGGTGTGTTGGAGCTGATCCAGTCAGAGACCCCCATGGTGTGTTGGAGCTGGTCCAGTCACTCAGAGACCCCCATGGTGTGTTGGAGCTGGTCCAGTCACTCAGAGACCCCCATGGTGTGCTGGAGCTGGTCCAGTCACTCAGAGACCCCCATGGTGTGTTGGAGCTGGTCCAGTCAGAGACCCATCAGAAATACATTAACACCAATAACAAACGATAATGCATAGGATATGAGTCTGGCAGGTACAGTGGCTTGCAAAAGTATTCACCCCCCTTGGCATTCATCATATTTTGTTGCCTTGCAACCTGGAATTAAAATAGATTTTTTTGGAAGTTTGTATAATTTGATTTACACAACATGCCTACCACTTTGAAAACGCTAAATATTTTTATTGTGAAACAAACAATAAATAAGACAAAAAAAAACTGAAAACTTGAGCGTGCATAACTATTCACCCCCCAAAGTCAATACTTTGTAGAGCCACCTTTTGCAGCAATTACAGCTGTAAGTCTCTTGGGGTATGTCTCTATAAGCTTGGCACATCTAGCCACTGGGATTTTTGCCCATTCTTCAAGGCAAAACTGCTCCAGCTCCTTCAAGTTGGATGGGTTCCACTGATGTACAGCAATCTTTAGGTCATACCACAGATTCTCAATTGGATTGAGTTCTGGTATTTGACTAGGCCATTTAAATGGTTCCCCTTAAACCACTCAAGTGTTGCTTTAGTAGTTTGCTTAGGGTCATTGTCTTGCTGGAAGGTGAACCTCCATCCCCGTCTCAAATCTCTGGAAGACTGACAGGTTTCCCTCAAGCATTTCCCTGTATTTAGAGCCAGCCATCATTTATTCAATTCTGACCAGTTTCCCAGTCCATGCCAATGAAAAACATCCCCACAGCATGATACTGACACCCCCATGCTTACTGTGGGGATGGTGTACTCGGGGTGATGAGAGGTGTTGGGTTTGCTCCAGCCATAGCATTTTCCTAGATGGCCAAAAAGCTCAAGTTTAGTCTTATCTGACCAGAGTACCTTCTTCCATATTTTTGGGGAGTCTTCCACATGCCTTTTGGCGAACACCAAACGTGTTTGCTTATTTTTTTCTTTAAGTAATGGCTTTTTTTTCTGGCACTCTTCCATAAAGCCCAGCTCTGTGGAGTGTACGGCTTAAAGTGGTCCTATGGATATATACTCCAATCTCGCTGTGGAGCTTTGCAGCTCCTTCAGGGTTATCTTTGGTCTCTTTGTTGCCTCTTTGATTAATGCCCTCCTTGCCTGGTTCATGAGTTTTGGTGGGCAGCCCTCACTTGGCAGGTTTGTTGTGGTGCCATATTCTTTCCATTTTTTAATAATGGATTTAATGGTGCTCCGTGGGATGTTCAAAGTTTCTGATATTTTTTTATAACCCAACCCTGATCTGTACTTCTCCACAACTTTGTCCCTGACCTGTTTGGAGACTGCCTTGGTCTTCATGGTGCCGCTTGCTTGGTGGTGCCCCTTTAGTGGTGTTGCAGACTCTGAGGCCTTTCAGAACAGGTGTATATATACTGAAATCATGTGACATATCATGTGACACATAGATTTCACACAGGTGGACTTAACTTAACTAATTATGTGACTTCTGGAGGTAATTGGTTGCACCAGATCTTATTTAGAGGTTTCATAGCACAGGGTGTGAATACATATGCACACACAACTTTTCCGTTATTTATTTTTCATAATTTTTTGAAAAAAGTAATTTTTTCATTTCACTTCACCAATTTGGACTATTTTGTGTATGTCCATTACATTAAATCAAAATAAAAATCAATTTAAATTACAGATAGTAATGCAACAAAATAGGAAAAACGCCAAGGGGGATGAATACTTTTGCAAGGCACTGTAGTGTGTGTGTGTGTGTGTGTGTGTGTGTGTGTGTGTGTGTGTGTGTGTGTGTGTGTGTGTGTGTGTGTGTGTGTGTGTGTGTGTGTGTGTGTGTATGTGTGTGTGTGTGAGAGAGAGAGAGAGTCTGGCAGGTAGCTTGTGGGGAAATGGTGGGTCTCTGATTACAAAGGTTGACTGGGACCATGGTGTACTGTAATGACAGACAGCTCTCACTACTGTAGGACCATAGTGTACTGTAATGACAGACAGCTCTCACTACTGTAGGACCATAGTGTACTGTAATGACAGACAGCTCTCACTACTGTAGGACCATAGTGTACTGTAATGACAGACAGCTCTCACTACTGTAGGACCATAGTGTACTGTAATGACAGACAGCTCTCACTACTGTAAGACCATAGTGTACTGTAATGACAGACAGCTCTCACTACTGTAAGACCATAGTGTACTGTAATGACAGACAGCTCTCACTACTGTAGGACCATAGTGTACTGTAATGACAGACAGCTCTCACTACTGACTGGGACCATAGTGTACTGTAATGACAGACAGCTCTCACTACTGTAGGAACATAGTGTACTGTAATGACAGACAGCTCTCACTACTGTAGGACCATAGTGTACTGTAATGACAGACAGCTCTCACTACTGTAGGACCATAGTGTACTGTAATGACAGACAGCTCTCACTACTGTAAGACCATAGTGTACTGTAATGACAGACAGCTCTCACTACTGTAAGACCATAGTGTACTGTAATGACAGACAGCTCTCACTACTGTAGGACCATAGTGTACTGTAATGACAGACAGCTCTCACTACTGTAAGACCATAGTGTACTGTAATGACAGACAGCTCTCACTACTGTAGGACCATAGTGTACTGTAATGACAGACAGCTCTCACTACTGACTGGGACCATAGTGTACTGTAATGACAGACAGCTCTCACTACTGACTGGGACCATAGTGTACTGTAATGACAGACAGCTCTCACTACTGTAGGACCATAGTGTACTGTAATGACAGACAGCTCTCACTACTGTAGGACCATAGCGTACTGTAATGACAGACAGCTCTCACTACTGACTGGGACCCTAGTGTACTGTAATGACAGACAGCTCTCACTACTGTAGGACCATAGTGTACTGTAATGACAGACAGCTCTCACTACTGTAGGACCATAGTGTACTGTAATGACAGACAGCTCTCACTACTGACTGGGACCATAGTGTACTGTAATGACAGACAGCTCTCACTACTGTAGGACCATAGTGTACTGTAATGACAGACAGCTCTTACTACTGTAGGACCATAGTGTACTGTAATGACAGACAGCTCTCACTACTGACTGGGACCATAATGTACTGTAATGACAGACAGCTCTCACTACTGTAGGACCATAGTGTACAGTAATGACAGACAGCTCTCACTACTGTAGGACCATAGTGTACTGTAATGACAGACAGCTCTCACTACTGACTGGGACCATAGTGTACTGTAATGACAGACAGCTCTCACTACTGTAGGACCATAGTGTACTGTAATGACAGACAGCTCTCACTACTGACTGGGACCATAGTGTACTGTAATGACAGACAGCTCTCACTACTGTAGGACCATAGTGTACTGTAATGACAGACAGCTCTCACTACTGTAGGATCATAGTGTACTGTAATGACAGACAGCTCTCACTACTGTAGGACCATAGTTTACTGTAATGACAGACAGCTCTTACTACTGTAGGACCATAGTGTACTGTAATGACAGACAGCTCTCACTACTGACTGGGACCATAGTGTACTGTAATGACAGACAGCTCTCACTACTGTAGGACCATAGTGTACTGTAATGACAGACAGCTCTCACACTACTGACTGGGACCATAGTGTACTGTAATGACAGACAGCTCTCACTACTGTAGGACCATAGTGTACTGTAATGACAGACAGCTCTCACTACTGACTGGGACCATAGTGTACTGTAATAACTAACAGCTCTCACTACTGTAGGACCATAGTGTACTGTAATGACAGACAGCTCTCACTACTGACTGGGACCATAGTGTGCTGTAATGACAGACAGCTCTCACTACTGTAGGACCATAGTGTACTGTAATGACAGACAGCTCTCACTACTGACTGGGACCATAGTGTACTGTAATGACAGACAGCTCTCACTACTGTAGGACCATAGTGTACTGTAATGACAGACAGCTCTCACTACTGACTGGGACCATAGTTTACTGTAATGACAGACAGCTCTCACTACTGTAGGACCATATTGTACTGTAATGACAGACAGCTCTCACTACTGTAGGACCATAGTGTACTGTAATGACAGACAGCTCTCACACTACTGACTGGGACCATAGTGTACTGTAATGACAGACAACTCTCACTACTGTAGGACCATAGTGTACTGTAATGACAGACAGCTCTCACTACTGACTGGGACCATAGTGTACTGTAATGACAGACAGCTCTCACTACTGTAGGACCATAGTGTACTGTAATGACAGACAACTCTCACTACTGATTGGGACCATAGTGTACTGTAATGACAGACAGCTCTCACTACTGACTGGGACCATAGTGTACTGTAATGACAGACAGCTCTCACTACTGTAGGACCATAGTGTACTGTAATGACAGACAGCTCTCACTACTGACTGGGACCATAGTGTACTGTAATGACAGACAGCTCTCACTACTGACTGGGACCATAGTGTACTGTAATGACAGACAGCTCTCACTACTGTAGGACCACAGTGTACTGTAATGACAGACAGCTCTCACTACTGTAGGACCATACTGTACTGTAATGACAGACAGCTCTCACTACTGACTGGGACCATAGTGTACTGTAATGACAGACAGCTCTCACTACTGTAGGACCATAGTGTACTGTAATGACAGACAGCTCTCACTACTGACTGGGACCATAGTGTACTGTAATGACAGACAGCTCTCACTACTGTAGGACCATAGTGTACTGTAATGACAGACAGCTCTCACTACTGTAGGATCATAGTGTACTGTAATGACAGACAGCTCTCACTACTGTAGGACCATAGTTTACTGTAATGACAGACAGCTCTTACTACTGTAGGACCATAGTGTACTGTAATGACAGACAGCTCTCACTACTGACTGGGACCATAGTGTACTGTAATGACAGACAGCTCTCACTACTGTAGGACCATAGTGTACTGTAATGACAGACAGCTCTCACACTACTGACTGGGACCATAGTGTACTGTAATGACAGACAGCTCTCACTACTGTAGGACCATAGTGTACTGTAATGACAGACAGCTCTCACTACTGACTGGGACCATAGTGTACTGTAATAACTAACAGCTCTCACTACTGTAGGACCATAGTGTACTGTAATGACAGACAGCTCTCACTACTGACTGGGACCATAGTGTGCTGTAATGACAGACAGCTCTCACTACTGTAGGACCATAGTGTACTGTAATGACAGACAGCTCTCACTACTGACTGGGACCATAGTGTACTGTAATGACAGACAGCTCTCACTACTGTAGGACCATAGTGTACTGTAATGACAGACAGCTCTCACTACTGACTGGGACCATAGTTTACTGTAATGACAGACAGCTCTCACTACTGTAGGACCATATTGTACTGTAATGACAGACAGCTCTCACTACTGTAGGACCATAGTGTACTGTAATGACAGACAGCTCTCACACTACTGACTGGGACCATAGTGTACTGTAATGACAGACAACTCTCACTACTGTAGGACCATAGTGTACTGTAATGACAGACAGCTCTCACTACTGACTGGGACCATAGTGTACTGTAATGACAGACAGCTCTCACTACTGTAGGACCATAGTGTACTGTAATGACAGACAACTCTCACTACTGATTGGGACCATAGTGTACTGTAATGACAGACAGCTCTCACTACTGACTGGGACCATAGTGTACTGTAATGACAGACAGCTCTCACTACTGTAGGACCATAGTGTACTGTAATGACAGACAGCTCTCACTACTGACTGGGACCATAGTGTACTGTAATGACAGACAGCTCTCACTACTGACTGGGACCATAGTGTACTGTAATGACAGACAGCTCTCACTACTGTAGGACCACAGTGTACTGTAATGACAGACAGCTCTCACTACTGTAGGACCATACTGTACTGTAATGACAGACAGCTCTCACTACTGTAGGACCATAGTGTACTGTAATGACAGACAGCTCTCACTACTGTAGGACCATAGTGTACTGTAATGACAGCTGTCACTACTGTAGGACCATAGTGTACTGTAATGACAGACAGCTCTCACTACTGTAGGACCATAGTGTACTGTAATGACAGACAGCTCTCACTACTGTAGGACCATAGTGTACTGTAATGACAGACAGCTCTCACTACTGTAGGACCATAGTGTACTGTAATGACAGACAGCTCTCACTACTGTAGGACCATAGTGTACTGTAATGACAGACAGCTCTCACTACTGACTGGGACCATAGTGTACTGTAATGACAGACAGCTCTGACTACTGTACGACCATAGTGTACAGTAATGACAGACAGCTCTCACTACTGACTGGGACCATAGTGTACTGTAATGACAGACAGCTCTCACTACTGTAGGACCATAGTGTACTGTAATGACAGAGAACTCTCACTACTGACTGGGACCATAGTGTACTGTAATGACAGACAGCTCTCACTACTGACTGGGATCATAGTGTACTGTAATGACAGACAACTCTCACTACTGACTGGGACCATAGTGTACTGTAATGACAGACAGCTCTCACTACTGTAGGACCATAGTGTACTGTAATGACAGACAGCTCTCACTACTGTAGGACCATAGTGTACTGTAATGACAGACAGTTCTCACTACTGTAGTACCATAGTGTACTGTAATGACAGACAGCTCTCACTACTGTAGGACCATAGTGTACTGTAATGACAGCTCTCACTACTATAGGACCATAGTGTACTGTAATGACAGACAGCTCTCACTACTGTAGGACCATAGTGTACTGTAATGACAGACAGCTCTCACTACTGTAGGACCATAGTGTACTGTAATGACAGACAGCTCTCACTACTGACTGGGACCATAGTGTACTGTAATGACAGACAGCTCTCACTACTGTAGGACCATAGTGTACTGTAATGACAGACAGCTCTCACTACTGACTGGGACCATAGTGTACTGTAATGACAGACAGCTCTCACTACTGTAGGACCATAGTGTACTGTAATGACAGACAGCTCTCACTACTGTAGGACCATAGTGTACTGTAATGACAGACAGCTCTCACTACTGACTGGGACCATAGTGTACTGTAATGACAGACAGCTGTCACTACTTTAGGACCATAGTGTACTGTAATGACAGACAGCTCTCACTACTGTAGGACCATAGTGTACTGTAATGACAGACAGCTCTCACTACTGACTGGGACCATAGTGTACTGTAATGACAGACAGCTCTATAGTTTACTGCTTCTAAAGTGGTGAAGCCAAGAGGTACACAAGCACATACATCAATTTGATTTGATTTTGAACACACACACCAAACACACACACACTGTACACACACACCGTACACACACCGTACACACACACACACACCATACACACACTGTACACACACCGTACACGCACACACACACACCGTACACACACACCGTACACACACACACCGTACACACACCGTACACACACACACCCACCCCGTACACACCCACCCCGTACACACCCAAGGCCTAAGAGGTTCAACATCAGCACTGAGGACAGAAAGGTGGAGACAGTACTTCCTATAACAACAAACCAGCTTCAGCTTCTAAAGCACAAATAAGGTACATAAGGTTTATATCAGGATTGACTGGTACATTACACTACTGGCCTACATTTTCCTCACCGCATCACACACTAGTTTATTTCAGGCATAAATAAAATGAGGAAATATGTATAGGCCTGTGATGTTATCTGTCTGACATCAACAGAACTCGAAGTCTTCCTGAGTTTGGCCTAATATATTTTTTTTTACAACTGCCTGGTTCACACCTCTGACAACGGTTCTATTTACCTGTAATGGGTCATCTCCTGATCTGCTATGCTATAGGCTAGCTATAGCTTATCGGCAAAGACATATGTCACTGAGGTCGCACTGAATAGAACGTCAATAGGCCTACAAAGCGTGGTCCATTCAGGATTACTCTGCTGACCGAATGAAATGGTATAGTGAATATAGTCTAATCCGTAATCTATAATAAACGAAAGGACACTGAACGGAATTAAGCGGTCACCAGCCCGAAGGCTAACCACGCCACTTGGGTTAGCAGGAGGGCTGGAGCCGCTCACACTAGGTAGTGTGGCAACAGGCAGGACTAGATCAGACCGCGGGAACGACAGCAGCCTAGTCTAAAAGCTACATATTTTAAAACCTGATGTCCTTTCGTTTACTTTCGTAAAATAATACAACTTGGCCGTGACCGCACTATGTAACACGACGATGTGCTAAATGTATGGGAGAATAAAAGCTGAGGTCGTAAAATTTAGGCTACTTAAAATCAAAGTCGAGAACAGCAAAACAGCGGGAAAAAACGAACAAACAGTTGTTCACACCGTGACCTGAAATCCCTTGAGAGCTGTTAGAGGACAGACGGCACCATATCCCATGTATAGTGCGCTAGAAAAATGTGGTGTCATTTGAGACTAAATCAGAATTTAGCAGCGAGGAGCCTTCTCCACTTTTCCTCTGGAAAAAAAGGAAGCTCGAGCTCATTGCGTAAAAACAACAACATGAGAATAGATGTGGATCTCATCTGACGGAAAATTCAAATAAACCAGGATATGATGATAATAACAATAATAGGTTGGTTATTTCAACAACAGGCTATTAGAGAAGAATGGCGCATTGGTTTCCCAGGCATGTTCAGTGTGGCAACCAGATACGGAGGTCATGGCAGGGCGGCCTATCAAAGATAACCTGTCCATGGTGCTGAAAAGGCCGCCCGAGGCTGCGCAATACCGGGAGCACCAAATCAACAATTAATGGCGAATGAAAGAGCCTATAGGCTACAATTCAAGGAGGAAAGTTGAACTACATTTCGTTACGAGTTTGCTAAAGTTGACATAATAGTATAGGTCAACAACAACCAGCCATCGGTGCAGAAATATTATCAGAGGAATCCCCATGTGTGATGCTGCGTTACGCCTCCTATGAGACAGATAACAAAGATTAATAGCGAGTGTCAGGGGGTTGACACCAAGATGATGTGTAGGCTATGTAATAGTTATACTCTGAGACCAAACCAATCAACTGCTGCGACACATATGCTGAGGCACAAGCTTAGGCAGGATTCCATGTACGAGACCACCGTCTGCTGCTCGCAGCTCGAGCACTCTCTCTCTCTCTCTCTCTCTCTCTGTTGCTATGGGCCCCCGCCCCTCCTCTCTCTGCTGACGCCACGGTGTCGGTGGCACCGATAAAGGACAAGGCAACTATAACCTACTCCGTAGTTTGTAATCACAAGTTAAGACAGTGATCTAGTAAATCACTGCATTGTAGGCTATTTCGTCATATAGCCTAAGGACACTGTAGTGATTTAGCCACTGTTGTGAGTTAGTAATGCTCAGCTCAACGTGGGAAGAGTCAAATAGCCTACTGCGCAACATGCATGCAACAGACAGACCCTTGATCAGAATAGGCCTATAGGCTATTGCTTGATGCATATTCAACGTAATTATGTCCCACGTTATCCGTATCTTGTTTGAGATTTTAAACGCAAAATCCCAAAATATAGATTCTAGTGTGATGACAATTGAGGCCCTGCGCATAGCCTGTGACTTTAATTCGATTATAAATGCCTAAACTAACCTGTTCATGTGCCATGTCTTGCCCATGAATGCAAATGACATGTAACCTACTTTAGCCCTATACGTTTCACACGCGAGCATCGATCCATGATAAATGAATCGATAGGTGATCGAAAATATCGATGCGCATCAGTGTGGCTATCATTTTGTGCATGCACTCAGACCGTGCGTTTCCTCCATTGCATCCTGTAAACGGGCTTGATTTGAATGCTCCAAGCATTAAAACTGAATCGATCCACAAGTTTGTAAACGATTACAACATTGGCATTAGGGTAAAAATGCATGTGTGAAACCATATTTATCCAATAGGGGTGCGATCATGTGTTAGTCCGTTGGTTACCTGTCGGCTAATAATAATGATGATCTGTTGCTGCTAGGCTAACCTAACTACGGCTGCCTGAATGTATGCAGATACAACTGTGAAAACGCCTTGACACTTCCAATAACCTGTTATGGTTTGTGTCATATGTCCATCTGTTTAAAAGACAAGGTAACAAGCCATTCCGTCTCCAACCCATACCAGAATAAATAGCATGCATCTCCCCCAACAACACAGACACACACACAGCTTGAAAACAACTGAATATTAAAAAAAAAGACATTACCTTGATGGTTCTCAAGGGTGTCCTCTGGTATGTACATGTTTTTGCTTTCATTTACCATAAATGTGGTCCAGCTTTATCCGTAGGTGAATGGAGAAAAGGCTTGTAAAAAGGAGTAGAGAGGAAGAAAAAAAAGAAACCAAAGAGAAGGAAAATAAAAAAAGAATAACGCCCGGACAGCTTTCGATATTCCTTTTTTTTGTTGCGTTTCAGTAAATATTACCTGATCCCCATTCTGGAGTTGGAACACATAAATAGATATTCGCTTGAACCACCTAAGAAGACGAACCAGTGCATCCTCGGAACATCCGGGCCCTACCTAAGAAACATGGCACTAGCACCATTTGCTGCTAGCCTACATATGAATCAAAATCCTATCAATTTGCCCGCAGATGTTTTAAATAGGGTGCATCAAAAGCCGGACCAATGACACCAAACCCCGCGCGCTGCCACTGATGCCGTAAAAGGAATAGAAGCAAAGATTCAAGCTCTCAGCGCAACAAAAAAAAAGATCTATATTCCAGAACTGCTGCTCACACAGGGTTAAATCTTCCAATAGAATCGATTCCACCAAATGCTGTCCAAAAAAACAGGCAAATACACGTGGCGTGCCTCATTTACAGATACTTTCTGTCATCAATTCCAGGCCAAAATCGTACGAAACGGGAGTTGTTCAATAGCCCTGTGGAGAGCGGCCGCTTGTACCTTTCTGCAGTGATATTGTCTGGTGAGAGGAAAGAGAGGGAGAGCGCACAAGAGAGAGGGGGGTGACGACCAAGCCCCCTCCCCTGTAGACGATCTGACTGGTTCCAGATGTTAGCCAGTTACAACGTTAGAAAACAGAGTATACCGTCCATGATTTTCCAGACTTGCTATCTCTGGAGAGGGAGCTAAATAATCACAGTGAAGTCAGATAGAGCTTGTGCTTTGATTTCTGGAGGATGTAACAAGGAAGGAGGAAATCAGTTAAACCTGACTTGAATTATATCTGGATGGATTCAATCCCAAGCGTGAGACCTGTATCACTGACAATAGCAGGCTAACCAGTTTGTAAACATGCCGTTTTTTTTAAATGCCTTAGTGGCTTAATATACACATTTATGGGAAGCCGATGGAAGATAATTAAGTTTACACCTTAGTCGGCTACATGTTGATTTCCAAGACCTCGATTTTACGCGCGTCAAACGTGGCCAAATTATGCGTAATGTTTACACCCAGATGGGAACCGCAAAACATGCTCAATTTGATTCGGCACGAACGTGTTACACAGATACAACCACCATTTCAAGTGAATCCCTATAGGCCAGAAAAACAAATAGGTTATGTTGCGATATTCAAATAGAAAATAAGACAGGCTATAGCCTACAGTATATGCAACCCCATCTCATTCACGTCGAGAACGACTTTCAGGGCCCTACCCTGATAATGACCACAGCAGAACACTGCAATGAAAAATCCTTGAGTCCTCAAAAGATTGTTCCGTTTAGAGAAACTATTACATAATCGACCTCAGTCTATAAATGTCCTAGGTCAACTTGGCGTTGTGTTTAAAACGAGCCAGATAGAGGGACTGGCATTTTAGTGCAGGTCGTGGGAACTAAGGATGGGGATAGAGTACTCTGGCTTTGTCCAAAATAGAACTCTATTCCCTAAGTCGTTTGTCACTTGGGAGGCAGACTGGATGCTGCTGTGCTGTGTTTGCCATATTAGTTATTGTCCCTTCTGTGACTCAGGGCTGGTTCTGAGAACCAACTCCCCATCCCATCCCATCCCTCCTCTCATCTCCCACCAACCATCAGTCACAGACACCGGGCCATACTCACTCCTAATGGATCTCTGACTGTGTCTGAAGAATTGTTAGATGAGATGAAGGAAATAAGTTTGCAGGTCACCTAAATTATGTTTGGGGGATGAGTTCAATTAGAACATATAGCTTTCTAGCACAAAAGGTGTCCAAAAACAGTCATTGTGCTTATGAATTTTGGACAAATACTAGATGTGTAGGCTACTAGGTAAAAAACAAATCCAGCGTAATGAAGATATGTCGAGGGCTGCCTGGTATGCTACTGTTTATGGTGCTATGGCTGTTCACTGCGCACACCTATAGCAGGTGAAACCTTTAGTCACTATAGGCTATCAATAACCCTGGCACGGCCAGAATCACAATCTATCCATAGAAACATATAGAACTAAGTGTTGAATCGCTTGTCATTGATATTACACACTAAATATAGCCTAGCTCCGTACCCAAGAAAAAGGCGGCAGCATTGGGGTAAATAAAAAATACAACGTTTTTCAAAGGAAGTAGCGCCCTCTAGAGCCACCATTGCAGACTGCATAGGTTTTTTCCATCCATTTGGGCAGCAGACATGTTCAAGTCTATGATATGCGCCAAATTGTAAGTATCTGCTAAACAACGTATTAACTCGACTAATTAACAAAATAACGAATCTGAATTTTCAGACCGATATAAAAGTGACGTTGAAGTAAACCTTTAACATTTCAGGACAAAATGGAATTCAATGGATTAAACGATGGAATCTAACAAGATGTCAAAGTCATAATTTTGGTGTAACATGCCTGGCCAATAAACATCCTTCATCATCATCTGCTTCGGCCTGATGAAGCGGTCAATCTATTTATCGAGATTGATTAACGTTCCTTATAGCCATCTACGCTCAACTCATCACGCCTAATTGTTTACAATCTGTTCGACGAAACATGGCTGCTGTCAAGTGAGCTGTTGATGGTGTACCGAACAGTTACAATTCACTTATATATTATCTTTAATGATTCATTTTAAATATTTTAATTCATAACAGTGTATTTTAACGGGGATAGTTTCAATAGTTTTCGTTTTACTTTGGAACCGTGACAGATTCCTTCACCCGCGATAACGCGCCAGTTAGCATCACTAGCTAACTAGCTCAAGGAGAACAATGACGGCAAGCTCATCGGGTGGAAACACCTGTCTCACTGCTAAAGGTTTGGACATTAGTCTCGCAGCCCTGCAAAGACAAGATCCTTACATCAACAACATTGTAGATGTGGCGAGTCAAGTGGCGTTGTATACTTTCAACAACCGATCCAATGAATGGGTGAGTTAAGGGATGCTACCGCTGCTCTGTTCGCGCTCCCTTCTCTTTTCAACAAAGTTGCATGTTAAGTAACATCTTAGCGGACTGATATGGATGCCACATTATAAACTAGTTTGCCAGGTTGAATTCACGTGGTTTTGGGAGATGTGGCTAGCCATAGCTATTATTCCAAGAAGCTAGAAAGCTAGCTAGCTAACATCACCCTATATCGCTTTCACGTCCCAGCCGGAACTAGGAAACTCAAATGTCCGACTTGCTAACTGGTTGGACGCGGCACGTGTATAACCAACCTATTAACGAGTCGGACATGATCTAGTTCCGACTGACACGTTAACTTGGCAATAATGCCAGACCCACTATCTGCATTCGAGATGTCGTTGATGAATATGTCGCGTTTCAAACTGGGAACTCTGAAAAATACAAGGTCAAATCATGTCAGTGATTTCTAGTCCGGAGTTCCGGAGTTGGATGACCGTTCAAATCGATTTTTCCCAGTCCGAAAGTTTCTTATTTTATTTTCCGAGTTCCCAGTTGTTTTGAAGGCGGCATATCGCCCACGAAGCTCCGATTCAAACTCACACGAGACAGCTCAGCAAGCGTTTTGTCAGAATCGGTTTGTGACTCACAAATTATCGAGTTTCGCACAGCAACTATCTTAATTTACTACCGTTACGGCCGATAGCGATGGAGTTGAGGATGAAGTGTTTTCAAGATGCATCTTTCCTAAAACACCATGTAGAGAGGAGGTTGCTAAAATGCTCAGCATTGTCAATCCGACGTCTGCAGTGGCCATACAGCATTTACTGTTGTGCGGCCTCTGCAGAAGTCAAAGCAAACATGCATTGTGCGCTTTGCAGAGCTGTTGTCAAGTGAGTTTGTGTTTTATACAGGATCTCCCGCCCCCACCTACATCAACCAATCATGTCAATGTTGAGATGTATGCAGCCCTCCACATTATTGCAAAGTATGGAGCTTGATTTGTCTGGAGGCTCCACAATTGCATCTCACCCTCCATTCGAAGCCTCCGTCCACATTAACCGGATCAAACATAAATAGTCTTTAAGTGCATGTTTGAGCATGTGTCTATACTGATAGGATGGAAAGGGAGCTCAGCTTTCTCCATTCAATCATTTCCTTAACATTTAGAACTATTTCACAATACTGACGATTGATCAGCTCCTAGAGAGAAATTACCACCTATTGTTTCAAATATTGAGGCAACTTATTCTAATGTTTACCCTACAAAAAGAGCTAAATCACAGATTTGGCACGTTATTGTGCATTTTAAAGCCAATTTATGCTTGATCCAAAATGTAGTCAGAGGTTCCTATGGAAACGCGTCATACTCATGGTCAACAACTCGAACGCACACATACCGGGGCACATAGTACACATTGCCCTCCAGCCAGTTATTATTTGTTAGATGTGGTGGACAAGAGTATTTATCACATTGCTACTAGTTTTGTAAACAGCTGACAGTTTTCAGACTGAATGTTGACATGGTAGCTAACTAGGTCAGTGAATATCAGCCACCCGGAACCAAATCTGGTGTGTTTGCTTCTGGATTCTGTCAATTCCAAGGTAACACAATGATGTTGAGACTGATTTTTATCACTTAAAAATTGTGCACCAAACAAATGTAACAGTATAGCTTCCGTCCCTCTCCTCGCCCCAAACCAGGGACTCTCTGCACACATCAACCAGTCACTCACAAAGCATCGTTACCCATCGCTCCACAAAAGCCGCGGGCCTCGCAGAGCAAGGGGAACAACTACTTCTAGGTCTCAGAGCGAGTGACGTCACCGACTGAAACACTATTAGCGCGCACCACCGCTGACTAGCTAGCCGTTTCACATCGGGCCACACAAAAACGAATGATTGCAAAGTTAAACCATACAACTCTATGTATGAGGATGATTTTTAAGAATATTTGACAAAAACACATGTACTTGATGCAAGGTACAAAGTTTGGTGACATTAACAGAACGACGGTTTGTGCTGTTTCTGCAGTCATTCTGTTACCCAACTTAGCATCTGTTCCTTTAAGTAAATGTGTTTTCTTTGTGTTTGTGTGTAGAGTTGTGTGGTTTAACTTTGCTGTCATTATTTTTAATTTTTTTTGTTTGGCTTACATTTTAAAGTGAAAAATCTGTCTCTCGGAATCATTCTGTTATCGTGGAATTGCCCACTTGGTTCTGAGGTTGGGGGGGTGACGGTGGTGAACCCCTCCCCTTTCACAAATAAATAAAATATGCAGGTGTAGGAGCACCCCAAAATAATGATTGGTCCAAATAGTCAGTGATGTAAAACCATGGCACCGGTAGAAGTTTGCTTCATAACCCTCATATCCCACAGCCTACGTAACAGTTTGCTTCATAACCCTCATATCCCACAGCCTACGTAACAGTTTGCTTCATAACCCTCATATCCCACAGCCCATGTAACAGTTTGCTTCATAACCCTCATATCCCACAGCCCATGTAACAGTTTGCTTCATAACCCTCATATCCCACAGCCTACGTAACAGTTTGCTTCATAACCCTCATATCCCACAGCCTACGTAACAGTTTGCTTCATAACCCTCATATCCCACAGCCCATGTAACAGTTTGCTTCATAACCCTCATATCCCACAGCCCATGTAACAGTTTGCTTCATAAACCCTCATATCCCACAGCCTACGTAACAGTTTGCTTCCTAAACCCTCATATCCCACAGCCTACGTAACAGTTTGCTTCCTAAACCCTCATATCCCACAGCCTACGTAACAGTTTGCTTCCTAAACCCTCATATCCCACAGCCTACGTAACAGTTGGCTTCCTAAACCCTCATATCCCACAGCCTACGTAACAGTTGGCTTCATAACCCTCATATCTCACAGCCTACGTAACAGTTTGCTTCATAACCCTCATATCCCACAGCCTACGTAACAGTTTGCTGTGAATGTTAAGGAGAGATCGATGAAGACTCTGTTCAAGCAAATCCCTTTTCATGAACTCAACCCGAATCAGTTACTGTATGTTGTTTTGCAGGAGAAGACTGACGTGGAGGGGACCCTGTTTGTCTATACAAGGTATGATGGGTCTTTTACGATGCCAGCTAATTACTGTCTCTATGTACTTCCCCCTGAGCTTTGAGTCTTGGTGGGGCTGCATCCCAAATGGCACCCTATACCCTTTATGGTGCGTCACGTTGGACCAGGGCCCATAGTCAAATGTGTAGTGCACTATATAGGGAATAGGGTGCTATTTTGGGACTGGACTCTGTGTGTACTTCAGCTGTGAGCTGAGAAGCCTGCCTCCATCAGGTTAAATATAATGGGCTTAGTGGGTTAGCTACGTCAGCCCTCCCTTTGAACAGATTGGTTATCACTGAGTAGACTATTATGGTCTGTAGCCTCGAAGAGCCATGATTACTTCCACACGCCCTATCCCACCCAGAAAATAGGTCCTAAACATGTAGCACCATTCTGTTTCCTTGTAGGACTACTTGAATATGTAACACCTTTCTGTTTTCTTGTAGGACTACTTGAACATGTAGAACCTTTCTGTTTTCTGTTAGGCCTACTTGAACATGTAGAACCTTTCTGTTTCCTTGTATTCCTACTTGAACATGTAGAACCTTTCTATTTCCTTGTAGGCCTACTTGAACATGTAGAACCTTTCTGTTTTCTTGTATTCCTACTTGAACATGTAGAACCTTTCTATTTCCTTGTAGGCCTACTTGGACATGTAGAACCTTTCTGTTTTCTGTTAGGCCTACTTGAACATGTAGAACCTTTCTGTTTCCTTGTATTCCTACTTGAACATGTAGAACCTTTCTATTTCCTTGTAGGCCTACTTGAACATGTAGAACCTTTCTGTTTCCTTGTATTCCTACTTGAACATGTAGAACCTTTCTGTTTTCTTGTATTCCTACTTGAACATGTAGAACCTTTCTATTTCCTTGTGGGACTACTTGAACATGTAGAACCTTTCTGTTTTCTTGTAGGCCTACTTGTACATACATTACCACTGTTGCTCTTGTTCTCCTAAGAAAATACACAAACTCTGGTATAAGGCCTGTGTAATGTCAAGTCCCTTTAATTAAGGATCGGACCCCTTTTTTAAAACTTTCACCAAAAATGACATGCCCAAATCTAACTGCCTGTAGCTCAGGCCCTGAAGCGAGGATATGCATATTCTTGATACCATTTGAAAGGAAACACTTTGAAGGTTGTGGAAATGTGAAATGAATGTAGGAGAATATAACACATTAGATCTGATTTAAAGATAAACCAGAAAAACATGTGTTTTTCTATAATTGTTTTGTTCCATCTTTGAAATGCGAGAGAAAGGCCAGACATTAACATAGGAGCCTAGGTGTAATTTAGACTGGCCCAGTGAAGAATTACCTCACTACACAACATTTTGCATCAAGTCAGCCAGGAGTTTGCCCAAATGTGCCAAATTGGTCAATTTATACATTTTCAAGTACATAACTATAAAGAACATACAAAAAAGCTATGCTAATAAAAAATCCAAGTTTACACACCCAGGAATGTCATACATGATGGATCATTAGCTTCCCTACAGAAAGCTAATGGGGCGGCAGGAAGCCTAGTGGTTAGAGCGTTGGAGTAGTAACCCAAAGTTTGCAAGATCAAATCCCCGAGCTGACAAGGTAAAAATCTGTCGTTCTGCCCCTGAACAAGGCATTTAAAACACTGTTCCTAGGCCCGTCTTTGAAAATAAGATTTTGTTCTTAACTGACTTGCCTAGTTAAATAAAGATAAGCTAAATTAGAAAGACATCTAGATGGCTAGGTGTGGAGCCAGAGACAGCTGTAAAGCCAGTTCCTACGTTTTTAATATACAAATGTATTTAAACTACACTACATTTTATATCTGGGCCCCTCAGAATGACAAATCAGAGCAGATCAGTACACCGTTTACCTTCAGAGGTAAATGTATCAAACCAGTTGCAGTGATAAGTGTTTTGTTGTTGTGCACTATGCTCCAACAATAGCATGGTCTTTTTTTTCCTGTAATAGCTACTGTAAATTGGACACTGCAGTTAGATTAACAAGAACTGAGGCTTTCTGCCCATATAAGACATGTCTATGTCCCGGAAAGTCTAGTCACCTTATCGCCTATTGAGCAACAACTGTCCCGGTTTATGGACACCGATCCTGTAGAGGTTAACTCTTTCTATTCATGCCTTCCTGTTTGTCCTCAGGCTAGCATCTCCCAGACATGGCTTCACCATAATGAACAGGCTGAGTATGGAGAACCTGACTGAACCCATCACTAAAGACCTGGACTTCCAGCTGCAGGATCCGTTCCTGCTCTACAGGAATGCTCGCTGTAAGTCCCCTGCACTATTCAGTCTACCTACATAGTACCAGGGCTGTTAACCCTCCCTACATAGTACCTGGGCTCGCTGTAAGTCCCCTGCACTATTCAGCCTACCTACATAGTACCAGGCCTCGCTGTAAGTCCCCTGCACTATTCAGCCTACCTACCCAGTACTGGGCATTTCAATACCTTGTGAAACATATGAAGGCGTCAGCGAACTGCTTCCAACCCCCTCGGGTCTTGTACCGCTTATGTGCCAGAGGTGTGTTTACATCACCACAGGAACCATGTTCCCGGAGGTGGTGGGTTTACATCACCACGGGAACTATGTTCCCGGAGGAGGTGTGTTTACATCACCACGGGAACTATGTTCCCGGAGGAGGTGTGTTTACATCACCACGGGAACTATGTTCCCGGAGGAGGTGTGTTTACATCACCACGGGAACTATGTTCCCGGAGGAGGTGTGTTTACATCACTACGGGAACTATGTTCCCGGAGGAGGTGTGTTTACATCACCACGGGAACTATGTTCCCGGAGGAGGTGTGTTTACATCACCACGGGAACTATGTTCCCGGAGGAGGTGTGTTTACATCACCACGGGAACTATGTTCCCGGAGGAGGTGTGTTTACATCACCACGGGAACTATGTTCCCGGAGGAGGTGTGTTTACATCACCACGGGAACTATGTTCCCGGAGGAGGTGTGTTTACATCACCACGGGAACTATGTTCCCGGAGGTGGTGTGTTTACATCACCACGGGAACCATGTTCCCGGAGGAGGTGTGTTTACATCACCACGGGAACCATGTTCCCGGAGGAGGTGTGTTTACATCACCACGGGAACCATGTTCCCGGAGGAGGTGTGTTTACATCACCACAGGAACCATGTTCCCGGAGGAGGTGTGTTTACATCACCACGGGAACCATGTTCCCGGAGGAGGTGTGTTTACATCACCACGGGAACCATGTTCCCGGAGGAGGTGTGTGTACATCACCACGGGAACTATGTGCCGGAGGTGTGTTTACATCACCACGGGAACCATGTTCCCGGAGGAGGTGTGTTTACATCACCACGGGAACCATGTTCCCGGAGGAGGTGTGTTTACATCACCACGGGAACCATGTTCCCGGAGGAGGTGTGTTTACATCACCACGGGAACTATGTGCCGGAGGTGGTGTGTTTACATCACCACGGGAACTATGTGCCGGAAGTGGTGGGTTTACATCACCACGGGAACCATGTTCCCGGAGGAGGTGTGTGTACATCACCACGGGAACTATGTTGCCGGAGGTGGTGTGTTTACATCACCACGGGAACTATGTTGCCGGAGGTGGTGTGTTTACATCACTACGAGAACTATGTTCCCGGAGGTGGTGTGTTTACATCACCACGGGAACTATGTTCCCGGAGGAGGTGTGTTTACATCACCACGGGAACCATGTTCCCGGAGGAGGTGTGTTTACATCACCACGGGAACTATGTTCCCGGAGGAGGTGTGTTTACATCACCACGGGAACCATGTTCCCGGAGGAGGTGTGTTTACATCACCACGGGAACTACGTTCCCGGAGGAGGTGTGTTTACATCACTACGAGAACTATGTTCCCGGAGGTGGTGTGTTTACATCACCACGGGAACTACGTTCCCGGAGGAGGTGTGTTTACATCACTACGAGAACTACGTTCCCGGAGGAGGTGTGTTTACATCACTACGAGAACTATGTTCCCGGAGGTGGTGTGTTTACATCACCACGGGAACTATGTGCCGGAGGTGGTGTGTTTACATCACCGCGGCAACTATGTTCCCGGAGGTGGTGTGTTTACATCACCACGGGAACCATGTTCCCGGAGGTGGTGGGTTTACATCACCACGGGAACTATGTGCCGGAGGTGTAGGCCTGTAGATGTTGATGTTTGCATTCCAGAACATATTTATTTCAGTCCTGCTAGGCTTCACGTCTCAGGAGATTTACATTTGATTAGACCAGAACTTACATTTCTAAAAAGTGATTGGACGTGAATCATGGTCAATACTACTGGAGAGTTCAGCATAGTTTAAACAGATTGAAGATGCAGCTAACTTTCTACCATGTGGTGTAGTCCAGGAATCCTGGCCCATCATGGAGCACTTCATTTAAATGAGAACTATTTGCGGAGTGCATATCAGACCTGGGTTCAAGCACTAATTGAAATCTTTCAACACAAACATATAGCGTATCCCCTAGCCTGGCTGGAGTGCCTGATGGGTGGGATTTATAGCTTGGGGACTATTCAATTAGTCTGTTAACCCAGACAAGCTCAATGAAGCCCAGATAAAGTGGTTGAAATTACCTCGAATAGTGTTTGAACCCAGGTCTGTTGCAGGCTGAGAAAGAGACTCAGTGCTGCAGACACACACGTACCCTGAGGAGAGGAGCCTGGAGCCGTCTCTAGTCTAGTGGCTGTGGCCCCACAGGTCCATATAAGGTTCAGAGGTATTTTTGTGGCAGTAGTCCCGGGTTTGAGTGCCTCTGTGCCGGTTTTCTACCGCAAGTGTCCTGCCAACAGCAGAGAGCCAGCCAACCAGCCTACTACGTTAGATACAAACCAACCTGTCATTATAAGTGGGACACACTACACACACACACACACACACACTGATGCACACATCATTCTCAGTGACAGGCAGGTGGAATGCTTTGTTTTAAGATATTGCTGGACTGCTCGGCCTAATTATTAGACATTTACACACAAACACAACTATACGGGGGGTGAAAAATATAGCTGAGTTATTTATATGTGATGTTTAGAACAACACACGTCCCTCAACATGACCTTTCACGAGAGGTCGCAGAATCTTATCACTAAACAAGTGTTTGGTTATGGGGTCATTAGCTGGTGGAAGAGTCAGCCAGGCCAATTTAGAATGTTGTCTCAACTGTGACATCATTGTGACATTGACAGCAAGGGTTCCTGTTAGCCGGTAATAACCGGTTTTTGGACGGAAAAAAATTGTTTATTTATTTATTTATATATATATATATATATATATATTTAAATAAACTAAATTGGTGCCGGTCAATTGTCTGAGAGGAGAAGAAAACATCCCATTGCAAAATAATGCTTTGAGTCTATCCATTGTTAGAAAAACATTTGACTGGTTGTGATTATTGGTCTATAGGTTAATTTGCATAATTTTGTGGAATTAAATTGGGGCGTTTGTACAGTATTCGTTATCTATCTTATTTATCACACCATACAAATCTGTCAGACAAATCTGTCAGTATCTCAAACAGAAAATGCACAGTCAACAGAAGTCTTCCTCAGCGCAGTATGCATTGTCTTAACATACAGTATCTCAAACAGAAAATGCACAGTCAACAGAAGTCTTCCTCAGCGCAGTATGCATTGTCTTAACATACAGTATCTCAAACAGAAAATGCACAGTCAACAGAAGTCTTCCTCAGCGCAGGATGCATTGTCTTAACATGTACTTCATTGTTTTGAAAGCTGAGTGTTTGATAACACATCATGAGGCATGTCTCACCTTGCTTCAGAGTAGCCTAGTCAACATCTGTGGAGACCATTCTTATATATCAACTTTCTTTCATTGTCCAGTAGCCAAAAGCACAGACCTGGTTATATTAGCAGCCCGTGCTAGTTGTTGCATATTAGATCTCCCCTCGTTCTAACACATATTTTCATCTCTGTCACATGGAGCTGCTCTCATGTGCATGGCCCCGTTGACAATAGTGTTTTCTCCGCTATCTGCATTATGGAAGGAACATCCGTGTGTAGCCTGCTGCCTTGTGCACGTTGCTGCGCTGGTAATGGGAAGAAATAATGGTTGATAATAACCGGTTTAATGTATCCGAGGCCTACTGGTGGTATGAATCTGGGATCTATCGTCCCACAGCTGTCCCAGAGTCTGTTTGGAATGGGCCATATTACTGGGATCTATCGTCCCACAGCTGTCCCAGAGTCTGTTTGGAATAGGCCATATTTCTGGGATCTATCGTCCCACAGCTGTCCCAGAGTCTGTTTGGAATAGGCCATATTTCTGGGATCTATCGTCCCACAGCTGTCCCAGAGTCTGTTTGGAATGGGCCATATTTCTGGGATCTATCGTCCCACAGCTGTCCCAGAGTCTGTTTGGAATAGGCCATATTTCTGGGATCTATCGTCCCACAGCTGTCCCAGAGTCTGTTTGGAATGGGCCATATTTCTGGGATCTATCGTCCCACAGCTGTCCCAGTCTGTTGGGAATAGGCCATATTTCTGGGATCTATCGTCCCACAGCTGTCCCAGAGTCTGTTTGGAATAGGCCATATTTCTGGGATCTATCGTCCCACAGCTGTCCCAGAGTCTGTTTGGAATAGGCCATATTACTGGGATCTATCGTCCCACAGCTGTCCCAGCGTCTGTTTGGAATAGGCCATATTTCTGGGATCTATCGTCCCACAGCTGTCCCAGTCTGTTTGGAATAGGCCATATTACTGGGATCTATCGTCCCACAGCTGTCCCAGAGTCTGTTTGGAATAGGCCATATTTCTGGGATCTATCGTCCCACAGCTGTCCCAGAGTCTGTTGGGAATAGGCCATATTTCTGGGATCTATCGTCCCACAGCTGTCCCAGTCTGTTTGGAATAGGCCATATTTCTGGGATCTATCGTCCCACAGCTGTCCCAGAGTCTGTTGGGAATAGGCCATATTTCTGGGATCTATCGTCCCACAGCTGTCCCAGTCTGTTTGGAATAGGCCATATTTCTGGGATCTATCGTCCCACAGCTGTCCCAGTCTGTTTGGAATAGGCCATATTTCTTTCTCGACAAGCTGACAATAGAATAGGTCAACTTTTCTACTATGGGGGATAGTTGTTTGACGTAGGCTAGTGTTTCCCTTTATAGTGCACTACGTTTGACCAGAGCCTATGTGTTCTAAATAGCACCCTATTCCCTTTATAGTGCACTACGTTTGACCAGAGCCTATATGTTCTAAATAGCACCCTATTCCCTTTATAGTGCACTACGTTTGACCAGAGCCTATGTGTTCTAAATAGCACCCTATTCCCTTTTATAGTGCACTACGTTTGACTAGGACCAGGCCACTCCTATAAGGAATAGTGTGCCATTTGGGACACAGACATATGACAAGTCTTTGAGGTTGTCCTTACCTCCTGGTCGTACGTAGGTGTACTCCATCTCTGTCTCTGTGATGAGCATCCCCTTGGCTGGCCCAACCTCCGGCTCCTCTTGAAGACGCTCATGTTTGGGTTTACGCTGGAACAACCTGCCCAACATAGTCCCTCTGAGACGATAGTCTAGTAGTGGTGTGGTGGAGCTGCTACTAGGGGACAACGTTTAGACCACGTTTCCTCTGGTACTGCTGAGATACCAGTCTCCTGTCTGTCCTCTGGTACTGCTGAGATACCAGTCTCCTGTCTGTCCTCTGGTACTGCTGAGGTACCAGTCTCTTGTCTGTCTGTCCTCTGGTACTGCTGAGGTACCAGTCTCCTGTCTGTCTGTCTGTCTGTCTGTCCTCTGGTACTGCTGAGGTACCAGTCTCCTGTCTGTCTGTCTGTCTGTCTGTCCTCTGGTACTGCTGAGGTACCAGTCTCCTGTCTGTCCTCTGGTACTGATGAGATACTAGTCTTCTGTCTGTCTGTCCTCTGGTACTGCTGAGATACTAGTCTTCTGTCTGTCCAAAGGTACTGCTGAGATGCTAGTCTCCTGTCTGTCCTCTGGTACTGCTGAGATACTAGTCTTCTGTCTGTCTGTCCTCTGGTACTGCTGAGATACTAGTCTCCTGTCTGTCCTCTGGTACTGCTGAGATACCAGTCTCCTGTCTGTCCCCTGGTACTGCTGAGATACTAGTCTCCTGTCTGTCCTGTGGTACTGCTGAGGTACTAGTCTTCTGTCTGTCCTCTGGTACTGCTGAGATACCAGTCTCCTGTCTGTCCTGTGGTACTGCTGAGATACTAGTCTCCTGTCCCCGTCTGTCCTCAAACAGTACTGTCTTCTCAGAGAGACTGTCTGGTGTGAGGCTGGGTAATGTCTCAGTCCTTCCCAGAGAGAGTAGTATATGAGTCTAACCAGAGTAGTCCCCTGTAGCTACTAAGCTAAGTGGTCTCTCCTCAGCTCCTCCAGAGATCTCTCTCCTCGCTGGTTCTTAATTTTCCCAGGGCTTGGAGTGTCTATCTGGTCCTTTTTCCAGGCGGTGACCTTTAGCTTGGCTCTCCACAGGCCCAGGCAGGCAGGGCAGTGCAGGGCACACAGCTCAGGGGGCAGACAGGATGGCAGCAGGCAGGCAGACGGACACAGTAGCAGCCCCAACCTTAAGATCCAGCTACTCAGACCCGCTGTCCTCACTGACTCAGTTACTCTCTCACTGTAGTCTTGTCTCTCTGTCAGTCAGGAGTCAACATGCTCTTGTCTACTGGCTGGCCTTCAGTCCCTCAGTCTCCGCCCTGTCGCCCCACCTCACTCTTCCCTCCTTTCTCTCTCCTTTCTTATCTCGCCCCCTGTCCTCTTTTCTTGGGCTGACCGCCGTGCCAGAGCGTTATCTTCCTACACAGCCTATTTGAGGCTGCCTGAGTTCTCACTGTGATGGTGACAGGAGAAGTGTTCCTGGTCTGCCTGTCAACGGGGCTCCTGTCTCAGTCACGCTGAGTAGAGTAGTGGCCTGGCTTCCAACTCCCACTGCTGCGCACCACCTAATGAATGGGGCCCCAGCCTGCCCCTAACCCTGGGTAACTGCCACAGAGACATGTTGTGCTTTCTCATAGCACGTATCTGTCTGTAATATTGACGTTGGCTCCACTGACTAGTTATTAGACTAAGAAGGTAATGAGGTCATGGTGACAGAACCCAGAACCTTCACTTCATCCTTAAACGATGTCATGAATCATGAACTAAACATCATGAGGAGATTTACACAGGACTTTAAAAAAAAAAAGTATTTTATCTTGGATTTCATCCATGATAGTCCACTCGGTAAAAGTCATCACAGTTTCCAAGAAGTTAACGTGGATCTGGCATGAGTCATGACTGATAAAGATGGTGCATTTTAATATAATGGCTGTAGGTAATCCCACTGTGTCTCAATAGTGGAATATGTTGTGCTCTGCTGAACACAGCCCAGCCACCTCTTCCTGGAATCTAGCGGTATGTCTTCCGTTCCTGGGATGTGAGGAATCATCCTGGATGAGCGCTGTCCCAGTAGGAGAAAGGATTTATATGTAGCACCTTCTCCACTGTGGGGGGTTTATATGTAGCACCTTCTCCACTGTGGGGGGTTTATATGTAGCACCTTCTCCACTGTGGGGGGTTTATATGTCTCACCTTCTCCACCGTGGGAGGTTTATATGTAGCACCTTCTCCACTGTGGGGGGTTAATATGTAGCTCCTTCTCCACTGTGGGGGGTTTATATGTAGCACCTTCTCCACTGTGGGGGGTTTATATGTAGCACCTTCTCCACTGTGGGGGGTTTATATGTAGCACCTTCTCCACGGTGGGGGGTTTATATGTAGCACCTTCTCCACTGTGGGGGGTTAATATGTAGCACCTTCTCCACTGTGGGGGGTTAATATGTAGCACCTTCTCCACTGTGGGGGGTTAATATGTAGCACCTTCTCCACTGTGGGGGGTTTATATGTCTCACCTTCTCCACTGTGGGGGGTTTATATGTAGCACCTTCTCCACTGTGGGGGGTTAATATGTAGCACCTTCTCCACTGTGGGGGGTTAATATGTAGCACCTTCTCCACTGTGGGGGGTTAATATGTAGCACCTTCTCCACTGTGGGAGGTTTATATGTAGCACCTTCTCCACCGTGGGGGGGTTAATATGTAGCACCTTCTCCACTGTGGGGGGTTTATATGTCTCACCTTCTCCACTGTGGGGTGTTTATATGTAGCACCTTCTCCACTGTGGGGGGTTAATATGTAGCACCTTCTCCACTGTGGGGGGTTTATATGTCTCACCTTCTCCACTGTGGGGGGTTTATATGTCTCACCTTCTCCACTGTGGGAGGTTAATATGTAGCACCTTCTCCACTGTGGGGGGTTTATATGTCTCACCTTCTCCACTGTGGGAGGTTTATATGTCTCACCTTCTCGACTGTGGGGGGTTTATATGTAGCACCTTCTCCACTGTGGGAGGTTAATATGTAGCACCTTCTCCACTGTGGGGTGTTTATATGTAGCACCTTCTCCACTGTGGGAGGTTTATATGTAGCACCTTCTCCACTGTGGGAGGTTTATATGTCTCACCTTCTCCACTGTGGGAGGTTAATATGTAGCACCTTCTCCACTGTGGGAGGTTTATATGTAGCACCTTCTCCACCGTGGGGGGGTTAATATGTAGCACCTTCTCCACTGTGGGGGGTTAATATGTAGCACCTTCTCCACTGTGGGGGGTTAATATGTAGCACCTTCTCCACTGTGGGGGGTTAATATGTAGCACCTTCTCCACTGTGGGAGGTTTATATGTAGCACCTTCTCCACCGTGGGGGGGTTAATATGTAGCACCTTCTCCACTGTGGGGAGTTTATATGTCTCACCTTCTCCACTGTGGGGTGTTTATATGTAGCACCTTCTCCACTGTGGGGGGTTAATATGTAGCACCTTCTCCACTGTGGGGGGTTAATATGTAGCACCTTCTCCACTGTGGGGGGTTTATATGTCTCACCTTCTCCACTGTGGGAGGTTAATATGTAGCACCTTCTCCACTGTGGGGGGTTTATATGTCTCACCTTCTCCACTGTGGGAGGTTTATATGTCTCACCTTCTCGACTGTGGGGGGTTTATATGTAGCACCTTCTCCACTGTGGGAGGTTAATATGTAGCACCTTCTCCACTGTGGGGGGTTTATATGTAGCACCTTCTCCACTGTGGGAGGTTTATATGTAGCACCTTCTCCACTGTGGGAGGTTTATATGTCTCACCTTCTCCACTGTGGGAGGTTAATATGTAGCACCTTCTCCACTGTGGGAGGTTTATATGTAGCACCTTCTCCACCGTGGGGGGGTTAATATGTAGCACCTTCTCCACTGTGGGGGGTTAATATGTAGCACCTTCTCCACTGTGGGGGGTTAATATGTAGCACCTTCTCCACTGTGGGGGGTTAATATGTAGCACCTTCTCCACTGTGGGAGGTTTATATGTAGCACCTTCTCCACTGTGGGGGGTTAATATGTAGCACCTTCTCCACTGTGGGAGGTTTATATGTAGCACCTTCTCCACTGTGGGGGGTTAATATGTAGCACCTTCTCCACTGTGGGAGGTTTATATGTAGCACCTTCTCCACTGTGGGGGGTTAATATGTAGCACCTTCTCCACTGTGGGGGGTTAATATGTAGCACCTTCTCCACTGTGGGGGGTTAATATGTAGCACCTTCTCCACTGTGGGAGGTTAATATGTAGCACCTTCTCCACTGTGGGGGGTTAATATGTAGCACCTTCTCCACGGTCGGGGGGTTTATATGTAGCACCTTCTCCACGGTGGGGGGTTAATATGTAGCACCTTCTCCACTGTGGGGGGTTAATATGTAGCACCTTCTCCACGGTGGGGGGTTTATATGTAGCACCTTCTCCACGGTCGGGGGGGGGGGGGGGGGGGGTGTCCCATAATATCACATTTCCCCTCAAGTTTTCACTGCTTCCCAAATCTAAAAGCGTTGTATTGGTTGGAGGCCTAGTGGGAGTTTCCACCATTCTTATACCAGTACTTATACCATATTTCTTATACCAGTACTTATACCATATTTCTTATACCAGTACTAATACCATATTTCTTATACCAGTACTTATACCATATTTCTTATACCAGTACTTATACCATATTTCTTATACCAGTACTTATACCATATTTCTTATACCAGTACTTATACCATATTTCTTATACCAGTACTTATACCAGTACTTCTACCATATTTCTTGTACCAGTACTTATACCATATTTCTTATACCATATTTCTTATACCAGTACTTCTACCATATTTATTATACCAGTACTAATACCATATTTATTATACCAGTACTTATACCATATTTATTATACCAGTACTAATACCAGTACTTATACCATATTTATTATACCAGTACTAATACCATATTTATTATACCAGTACTAATACCATATTTATTATACCAGTACTAATACCATATTTATTATACCAGTACTTATACCATATTTATTATACCAGTACTTATACCATATTTATTATACCAGTACTAATACCATATTTATTATACCAGTACTAATACCGGGGCGGCAGGGTAGCCTAGTGGTTAGAGCGTTGGACTAGTAACCGGAAGGTTGCGAGTTCAAACCCCCGAGCTGACAAGGTACAAATCTGTCGTTCTGCCCCTGAACAGGCAGTTAACCCACTGTTCCCAGGCTGTCATTGAAAATAAGAATTTGTTCTTAACTGACTTGCCTGGTAAAATAAAGGTAAAAAATAAAAAAATTATTATACCAGTACTAATACCATATTTATTATACCAGTACTAATACCATATTTATTATACCAGTACTAATACCATATTTATTATACCAGTACTAATACCATATTTATTATACCAGTACTTATACCAGTACTAATACCATATTTATTATACCAGTACTAATACCAGTACTAATACCATATTTATTATACCATATTTATTATACCAGTACTAATACCATATTTATTATACCAGTACTAATACCATATTTATTATACCAGTACTTATACCATATTTATTATACCAGTACTAATACCATATTTATTATACCAGTACTTATACCATATTTATTATACCAGTACTAATACCATATTTATTATACCAGTACTAATACCAGTACTAATACCATATTTATTATACCATATTTATTATACCAGTACTAATACCATATTTATTATACCAGTACTAATACCATATTTATTATACCAGTACTTATACCATATTTATTATACCAGTACTAATACCATATTTATTATACCAGTACTTATACCATATTTATTATACCAGTACTAATACCATATTTATTATACCAGTACTTACACCATATTTATTATACCAGTACTTATACCATATTTATTATACCAGTACTTACACCATATTTATTATACCAGTACTTATACCA
This sequence comes from Oncorhynchus mykiss, assembly GCF_057628025.1. NCBI lineage: Eukaryota > Metazoa > Chordata > Actinopteri > Salmoniformes > Salmonidae > Oncorhynchus > Oncorhynchus mykiss. The sequence goes on along the minus strand of NC_143036.1, from coordinate 76,019,152 downwards.
TAATTATTATACCAGTACTAATACCATATTTATTATACCAGTACTAATACCATATTTATTATACCAGTACTAATACCATATTTATTATACCAGTACTAATACCATATTTATTATACCAGTACTTATACCATAATTATTATACCAGTACTAATACCATATTTATTATACCAGTACTAATACCATATTTATTATACCAGTACTAATACCATATTTATTATACCAGTACTAATACCATATTTATTATACCAGTACTAATACCAGTACTTATACCATATTTATTATACCAGTACTAATACCATATTTATTATACCAGTACTAATACCATATTTATTATACCAGTACTTCTACCATATTTATTATACCAGTACTTCTACCATATTTATTATACCAGTACTAATACCATATTTATTATACCAGTACTAATACCATATTTATTATACCAGTACTTATACCATATTTATTATACCAGTACTTATACCATATTTATTATACCAGTACTAATACCATATTTATTATACCAGTACTAATACCAGTACTTATACCATATTTATTATACCAGTACTAATACCATATTTATTATACCAGTACTTATACCATATTTATTATACCAGTACTAATACCAGTACTTATACCATATTTATTATACCAGTACTAATACCATATTTATTATACCAGTACTTATACCATATTTATTATACCAGTACTAATACCATATTTATTATACCAGTACTAATACCATATTTATTATACCAGTACTTATACCATATTTATTATACCAGTACTAATACCATATTTATTATACCAGTACTAATACCATATTTATTATACCAGTACTAATACCATATTTATTATACCAGTACTAATACCATATTTATTATACCAGTACTAATACCAGTACTAATACCATATTTATTATACCAGTACTAATACCAGTACTTATACCATATTTATTATACCAGTACTAATACCATATTTATTATACCAGTACTAATACCATATTTATTATACCAGTACTAATACCATATTTATTATACCAGTACTAATACCATATTTATTATACCAGTACTAATACCAGTACTTCTACCATATTTATTATACCAGTACTAATACCATATTTATTATACCAGTACTAATACCATATTTATTATACCAGTACTAATACCAGTACTAATACCATATTTATTATACCAGTACTAATACCATATTTATTATACCAGTACTAATACCATATTTATTATACCAGTACTTATACCATATTTATTATACCAGTACTAATACCATATTTATTATACCAGTACTAATACCAGTACTTATACCATATTTATTATACCAGTACTAATACCATATTTATTATACCAGTACTTATACCATATTTATTATACCAGTACTTATACCATAATTATTATACCAGTACTAATACCATATTTATTATACCAGTACTAATACCATATTTATTATACCAGTACTAATACCATATTTATTATACCAGTACTAATACCATATTTATTATACCAGTACTAATACCAGTACTTATACCATATTTATTATACCAGTACTAATACCATATTTATTATACCAGTACTAATACCATATTTATTATACCAGTACTAATACCATATTTATTATACCAGTACTTATACCATATTTATTATACCAGTACTTATACCATATTTATTATACCAGTACTAATACCATATTTATTATACCAGTACTTATACCATATTTATTATACCAGTACTTATACCATATTTATTATACCAGTACTAATACCATATTTATTATACCAGTACTAATACCAGTACTTATACCATATTTATTATACCAGTACTAATACCATATTTATTATACCAGTACTAATACCATATTTATTATACCAGTACTAATACCATATTTATTATACCAGTACTAATACCATATTTATTATACCAGTACTTATACCATATTTATTATACCAGTACTAATACCATATTTATTATACCAGTACTTATACCATATTTATTATACCAGTACTTATACCATATTTATTATACCAGTACTAATACCATATTTATTATACCAGTACTAATACCAGTACTTATACCATATTTATTATACCAGTACTAATACCATATTTATTATACCAGTACTAATACCATATTTATTATACCAGTACTAATACCAGTACTTATACCATATTTATTATACCAGTACTAATACCATATTTATTATACCAGTACTAATACCATATTTATTATACCAGTACTAATACCAGTACTAATACCATATTTATTATACCAGTACTAATACCATATTTATTATACCAGTACTAATACCAGTACTAATACCATATTTATTATACCAGTACTAATACCAGTACTTATACCATATTTATTATACCAGTACTAATACCATATTTATTATACCAGTACTAATACCATATTTATTATACCAGTACTAATACCATATTTATTATACCAGTACTAATACCATATTTATTATACCAGTACTAATACCATATTTATTATACCAGTACTAATACCATATTTATTATACCAGTACTAATACCATATTTATTATACCAGTACTTCTACCATATTTATTATACCAGTACTAATACCATATTTATTATACCAGTACTAATACCATATTTATTATACCAGTACTAATACCAGTACTAATACCATATTTATTATACCAGTACTAATACCATATTTATTATACCAGTACTAATACCATATTTATTATACCAGTACTTATACCATATTTATTATACCAGTACTAATACCATATTTATTATACCAGTACTAATACCAGTACTAATACCATATTTATTATACCAGTACTTATACCATATTTATTATACCAGTACTAATACCAGTACTAATACCATATTTATTATACCAGTACTAATACCATATTTATTATACCAGTACTAATACCATATTTATTATACCAGTACTAATACCAGTACTAATACCATATTTATTATACCAGTACTAATACCAGTACTAATACCATATTTATTATACCAGTACTAATACCATATTTATTATACCAGTACTAATACCATATTATACCAGTACTTCTACCATATTTATTATACCAGTACTAATACCATATTTATTATACCAGTACTAATACCATATTTATTATACCAGTACTAATACCATATTTATTATACCAGTACTAATACCATATTTATTATACCAGTACTAATACCATATTTATTATACCAGTACTAATACCAGTACTTATACCATATTTATTATACCAGTACTAATACCATATTTATTATACCAGTACTAATACCATATTATACCAGTACTTCTACCATATTTATTATACCAGTACTAATACCATATTTATTATACCAGTACTAATACCATATTTATTATACCAGTACTAATACCAGTACTTATACCATATTTATTATACCAGTACTAATACCATATTTATTATACCAGTACTAATACCAGTACTTATACCATATTTATTATACCAGTACTAATACCATATTTATTATACCAGTACTAATACCATATTTATTATACCAGTACTAATACCATATTTATTATACCAGTACTAATACCATATTTATTATACCAGTACTAATACCAGTACTTATACCATATTTATTATACCAGTACTAATACCATATTTATTATACCAGTACTAATACCATATTTATTATACCAGTACTAATACCATATTTATTATACCAGTACTAATACCAGTACTAATACCATATTTATTATACCAGTACTAATACCAGTACTAATACCATATTTATTATACCAGTACTTATACCATATTTATTATACCAGTACTAATACCATATTTATTATACCAGTACTTATACCATATTTATTATACCAGTACTAATACCATATTTATTATACCAGTACTTATACCATATTTCATTTTTAACATCAGTTAAGGGAAGTGAACAAGTGCACTCTTTGAGAGGAAAGAGAGATGATTGGGACACAGCCTCTATTCCTCTTCTGCCTGCCTGCCTGGAAGGAACACATCAGAGAACCTGCCAAAACACACACATACCACACACACATACCACACACACACAGCAGTGAACCTAACTCAGCAGTCGCTGACATTCATGGTTCAGGTTATTGTAGACTTTGGATCACACAAACACGTGCTGTAACTTTGGTTCCTTTCTCCCGGTGTTTTGTGATGTCTGTGTAATGACTGCCGTGTCTCCAGCTCGTGTATTTAGCCCTGGCTCTGTGTCTCTCTCTGGCTCTGTGTCTCTCTCTGGCTCTGTGTCTCTCTCTGGCTCTGTGTCTCTCTCTGGCTCTGTGTCTCTCTCTGGCTCTGTGTCTCTCTCTGGCTCTGTGTCTCTCTCTGGCTCTGTGTCTCTCTCTGGCTCTGTGTCTCTCTCTGGCTCTGTGTCTCTCTCTGGCTCTGTGTCTCTCTCTGGCTCTGTCTCTCTCTCTGGCTCTGTCTCTCTCTCTGGCTCTGTGTCTCTCTCTGGCTCTGTGTCTCTCTCTGGCTCTGTGTCTCTCTCTGGCTCTGTGTCTCTCTCTGGCTCTGTGTCTCTCTCTGGCTCTGTGTCTCTCCCTGGCTCTGTGTCTCTCTCTGGCTCTGTGTCTCTCTCTGGCTCTGTGTCTCTCTCTGGCTCTGTGTCTCTCTCTGGCTCTGTGTCTCTCTCTGGCTCTGTGTCTCTCCCTGGCTCTGTTTCTCTCTCTGGCTCTGTGTCTCTCTCTGGCTCTGTGTCTCTCTCTGGCTCTGTGTCTCTCTCTGGCTCTGTGTCTCTCTCTGGCTCTGTGTCTCTCTCTGGCTCTGTGTCTCTCTCTGGCTCTGTGTCTCTCTCTGGCTCTGTGTCTCTCTCTGGCTCTGTGTCTCTCTCTGGCTCTGTGTCTCTCTCTGGCTCTGTGTCTCTCTCTGGCTCTGTGTCTCTCTCTGGCTCTGTGTCTGAGGGGACTGATGTTGACGTCACTGCTGCACTGTTTCATCTGCATTTAGATTGGAGCCTCCGTTATGGCCATTGACTGACCTGTGACCTCTCTCTCTGTCTCTCTCTCTCTCTGTCTCTGTCTCTGTCTCTCTCTATCTCTGTCTATCTTTCTCTCTCTGTCTCTGTCTATCTCTCTCTCTCTGTCTCTCTCCCGCTCTCTCTCTCTCTCTGACTGTCTGTCTGTCTCTCTCCCGCTCTCTCTCCCTCTCTCTCTGTCTCTCTCTGTCTCTGTCTCTGTCTCTCTCTCTCTGTCTCTGTCTCTCTCTCTCTGTCTCTGTCTCTGTCTCTCTCTCTCTGTCTCTGTCTCTCTCTCTCTGTCTCTGTCTCTCTCTCTCTGTCTCTCTCTCTCTCTCTGTCTCTCTCTCTCTCTGACTGTCTCTCTCCCGCTCTCTCTCTCTCTCTGTGTCGCTCTCTCTCTCTGGCTGTCTGTCTCTCTGTCTCTCTCTCTCTCTCTCTCTGTCTCTCTCTCTCTCTCTCTCTCTCTCTGTCTCTCTCTCTCTCTGACTGTCTGTCTCTCTCCCGCTCTCTCTCTCTCTGTGTCCCTCTCTCTCTCTGTCTGTCTCTGTCTCTCTCTCTCTCTCTCTCTGTCTCTCTCTCTCTCTGACTGTCTGTCTGTCTCTCTCCCGCTCTCTCTCCCTCTCTCTCTGTCTCTCTCTCTAGTAGCTATCTATGGCATCTGGTTCTATGATAAGGCGGACTGCCAGCGCATCGCAGAGCTTATGAAGTAGTGAGTAACACACTCCCACCCTCTCTCTCTCTGTGTCCCCATGACACTGTCCCTGCATCATCACTCACTGTTTACCACCAGCTACTTGCCACTGGTGTGTGTCTACACTGCTGCACTAAAACACTGCTGCACTAAAACACTGGTGTGTGTGTGTGTGTGTGTACACTGCTGCTCTAAAACACGTGTGTGTGTGTGTGTGTGTGTCTACACTGCTGCACTAAAACATGTGTGTGTGTGTGTGTGTGTACACTGCTGCACTAAAACACTGGTGTGTGTGTGTGTACACTGCTGCACTAAAACACGTGTGTGTGTGTGTACACTGCTGCACTAAAACACGTGTGTGTGTGTGTGTGTCTGCACTAAAACATTCTGTCTTCCACCATCATTGTTAAATCATGGAAACATTGTTTGATGAAGCATCCACAGAAGCTCCATTCCTCTACTGGATACAAAGACCCTAATAATACCAACTAATAGTTGACAGATTCCCTGGTAATACTAAGTGACTGCATCTCAAATGCTACCCTGTTCCGTGTGTGTGTGTGCACTACCATCGCCAGTTCATAACAGCACAGACCGACTGACCGACACACACACAGACCAAACGACACTCACCTCTAACCTCTCCTCTCTCAGTCTGACGAAACAGGAACAGGCCCTAGCCCAGCATGGTCAACAGGGTCAGGGGGGCTTGGTGTCTCCTCGAGCACTGGAGGCAGCAGGGGACCCTGGGAAGGGACAAGGAGTGGACATCCTGCAGATGCTGACCAAAGCACGCAATGAGTATGACAAGGTAGGTCCCCACTGTATGTGTTAACCACTATGACAGGGTAGGTCCCCACTATGACAGGGTAGGTCCCCACTATGACAGGGTAGGTCCCCACTGTATGTGTTAACCACTGACAGGGTAGGTCCCCACTGTATGTGTTAACCACTATGACAGGGTAGGTCCCCACTGTATGTGTTAACCACTATGACAGGGTAGGTCCCCACTGTATGTGTTAACCACTATGACAGGGTAGGTCCCCACTGTATGTGTTAACCACTATGACAGGGTAGGTCCCCACTGTATGTGTTAACCACTATGACAGGGTAGGTCCCCCACTGTATGTGTTAACCACTATGACAGGGTAGGTCCCCACTGTATGTGTTAACCACTATGACAGGGTAGGTCCCCACTGTATGTGTTAACCACTATGACAGGGTAGGTCCCCACTGTATGTGTTAACCACTATGACAGGGTAGGTCCCCACTGTATGTGTTAACCACTATGACAGGGTAGGTCCCCACTGTATGTGTTTACCACTATGACAGGGTAGGTCCCCCACTGTATGTGTTAACCACTATGACAGGGTAGGTCCCCACTGTATGTGTTAACCACTATGACAGGGTAGGTCCCCACTGTATGTGTTAACCACTATGACAGGGTAGGTACCCACTGTATGTGTTAACCACTATGACAGGGTAGGTCCCCACTGTATGTGTTAACCACTATGACAGGGTAGGTCCCCCACTGTATGTGTTAACCACTATGACAGGGTAGGTCCCCACTGTATGTGTTAACCACTATGACAGGGTAGGTCCCCACTGTATGTGTTAACCACTATGACAGGGTAGGTCCCCACTGTATGTGTTAACCACTATGACAGGGTAGGTCCCCACTGTATGTGTTAACCACTATGACAGGGTAGGTCCCCACTGTATGTGTTAACCACTATGACAGGGTAGGTCCCCACTGTATGTGTTAACCACTATGACAGGGTAGGTCCCCACTGTATGTGTTAACCACTATGACAGGGTAGGTCCCCACTGTATGTGTTAACCACTATGACAGGGTAGGTCCCCACTGTATGTGTTAACCACTATGACAGGGTAGGTCCCCACTGTATGTGTTAACCACTATGACAGGGTAGGTCCCCACTGTATGTGTTAACCACTATGACAGGGTAGGTCCCCACTGTATGTGTTAACCACTATGACAGGGTAGATCCCCACTGTAAAGCCTAATATTAAAGTAGTCTCGAGGTATTGCTCGCCAGAGGTAGAGTACCTCATGATAAGCTGTAGACCACACTGTCTACCAAGAGCGTTCTCATCGCCGTCTACAAACCGTTGCTGGAGCGAACACCTCACTCCGTAGCCGATGTGAGCAAGACCTTTAAACAGGCCGCGGGGCCAGACGGGTTACCAGGACGTGGACTCGGCGTGTCTTCACTGACATTTTCAACTTCTCCCTGACTGAGTCTGTAATACCTACAAGTTTCAAACAGACCACCATAGTTCCTGTGCCCAAGAAAGCGAAGGTAACCTGCCTAAATGATTACCGCCCCGTAGCACTCATGTCGGTAGGCATGAAGTGCTTTGAAAGGCTGGTCATGGCTCACATCAACACCATCATCCCGGAAACCCTAGACCCACTCCACACTGTTCTTTCCCACCTGGACAAAAGGAACCCCTATGTGAGAATGCTGTTCATTGACTACAGCTCAGCGTTCAACACCATAGTCCCCTCACAGCTCATCACTACGCTAAGGACCCTGGGACTAAACACCTCCCTCTGCAACTGGATCCTGGACTTCCTGACGGTCCGCCCCCCAGGTGGTGAGGGTAGGCAACAACACATCTGCCTACGCTGATCCTCAACACGGGGCCCCTCAGAGGAGCGTGCTCAGTCCCCTCCTGTACTCCCTGTTCACCTACGACTGCGTGGCCAAACACGACTCCAACACCATCAACGCTGACGACCCAACGGTGGTAGGCCTGATCACCGACAACGATGAGACGGCCTATAGGGAGGAGGTCAGAGACCTGGCCGTGTGCTGCCACGACAACAACCTCTCCATCAATGTGAGCAAGACAAAGGAGATGATTGTGGACTACAGGAAAAGGAAGACCGGACCCCCCCCCCCCCCCTTTCTGTTTTTACACTGCTGCTACTTGCTGTTTATGATCTAGTCACTTTACTCCTACCTACATGTGCATATTACCGACTAACCTCTACCACCACACACATTTTACTCTGTACCGAGCTGACAAGGTAAATATCTGTCCTTCTGCCCCTGAACAAGGCAGTTAACCCACTGTTCCCCTGAACAAGGCAGTTAACCCACTGTTCCCCTGAACAAGGCAGTTAACCCACTGTTCCCCTGAACAAGGCAGTTAACCCACTGTTCCCCTGAACAAGGCAGATTCAGAGGGGTGGGGTTAAATGAGGAAGACTCATTTCAGTTGACTGCATTCAGTTGTACAACTGACTAGGTCTCCCCCTTTACCGGTACCCCCTGTATATAGCCTCATTATTTTGTTACTTAATTTTTTTTTTACTTAAGTTTATTTAGTAAATATTTTCTTAACCAACAATGCAGTGAAGAAAATGAAGGGCTTGTAAAAGTTAGTGTTTTAACAGTAAGGTCTACCCCACATGTTACCACTATGACAAGGTACTAACACACCTCTACCACCAGGGGGCACTAAAGCATATAACAAGCCTGCAGCCTTGTGATTCATGTATTTCTGAGGAAATAAGATGTCTGCAGCTGTATCATAATGTACTATACTAATGTATTCCTGAATGCGCCATGTATGAAAATGGGTTAAATGAACGGACATCAACATCCTGTTATTGTCTCTCTCTCTCTCTCCTCTCAGGGTGGCCAACCAGAGCCTAAAGAGATAGGAGGGTGTAGTGTCCTTAATGCCAACCCCAGCCTGATCAAACCTATCCCTGTCAAACCTATGGAGAGATATCCCCAGCCTGGGCTACAGGAGAGGCCTGTTCAGGTACACAGAGCCTTTCACCTTATTCAACCTTATTCAACACCAATGGAAATAAGTAGATTTTAAATGTGGTTTATCCACCCTGTGAATTAGTTGTTGTTGTTGTTTTCATGGTCAAATTGCTGATGTCTAACACAGTGTTGACCTGGTTTCACAGTTAGGCTCTACTGTTTGTTTCTACTGTTTGTTTCTACTGTTTGTTTTCCTTATGTTCTCTCCTTTCTGTCTCACACCACCGATCTCTCCCCCTCTCTCTCTCTCCATCACCCTTTTCCTCTCCTAGGATAGTCGAGGAGAGCCCAGGCCTCTCTCTCTGGCCACTCTGTTTGGTGTTCAGCAGCCCAGAGCAGAGCTGGTCTCTCCCATGGCTGGGTCAGGAGGTCCAGGGCCCCAGGGGGAGCCTGGAGGTGTCCGCCCGGCGGTGGCCCGCTCCCTGTCCTATGACGACCCAGTCCAGGCCCAGCTCCGTCTCCAGGCCCAGGAAGGGGGTCTGATCTCAGGTAGCAGCCCCCCGCAGCACTGCCCTGCCTTCCAGAAGCTCATGAAGGATGCCGCCTCCTCCGCCTCCTCCTCCCAGCCTCAGAAGCAGCTTCAGAGAGGAGGTCCTATGGAGCAGCTCCAACCCGTCTCCGAGTCACCCGAGAACAGACTGCGTGAGAACGGAGCCCCCTCTGTCCTCCACCATCAGACCCAGGCCAGACAAGACCCCATCCAGAGACTGTTCCAGAACCAGCCCACTTCCACCACCCCTTCAATGACCACCTCCGCTCCCTGTCGTCCTCGTCCTCCTCCTCTCATCCCTGGTCTCCAGTCTGCCCGTCCTCAGCCTCTCCTGGTGGATGCTTTGGGCTTCCCTGGTTCTCAACACCATCACCTCCCTCCTCACCAGGCCCAGCCGTTGTACTTCAGCCCCACCAAGCCCCCCCAGATGCTGGTCCCCATGTTGCCCTCACATCCCTCCCAGTCTCAACCTCCCCACCAACCCCAGCCTGGTCATCCTCAGTCACAGCCCTGTCACCCTTTCCACCCCTTCCAGCACCCCCAGCCCTTATACCTCCAACCCCTGCCAGGTCACCCCCAGCAGGGGCAGCTAACTGGTGTCGTCTCCCCCCATGAGCTGCTCCAGAGGCTGCCGCTGGTTCAACAGGAGCAGAGTCTGGTCCCGGAGCCCACTAGGCCTTCCTCTAACCTGGCTCCTCGCTTCCACGAGCCAGCCCCTCTAGCCCCCTCAGCCCCCCCAGCCATGGGGCAGCACGGCCAGCAGTCGGCTCATTCTACAGCCAGGTCTCTGGACAGTTTGGCTGACAAGAACTCTGCAGGCACCGCTGCTCAGAAGTTCCAGGTAAAAAATAAATAAATATATATATCCTATCTGACTCAAAGGACTGTAAAATACTAAATATATCCTGACTCAAAGGACTGTAAAATACTAAATATATCCTATCTGACTCAAAGGACTGTAAAATACTAAATATATCCTGACTCAAAGGACTGTAAAATACTAAATATATCCTGACTCAAAGGACTGTAAAATACTAAATATATCCTGACTCAAAGGACTGTAAAATACTAAATATATCCTGACTCAAAGGACTGTAACAAACTAAATATATCCTGACTCAAAGGACTGTAAAATACTAAATATATCCTATCTGACTCAAAGGACTGTAAAATACTAAATATATCCTGACTCAAAGGACTGTAAAATACTAAATATATCCTGACTCAAAGGACTGTAAAATACTAAATATATCCTGACTCAAAGGACTGTAACAAACTAAATATATCCTGACTCAAAGGACTGTAAAATACTAAATATATCCTATCTGACTCAAAGGACTGTAAAATACTAAATATATCCTGACTCAAAGGACTGTAAAATACTAAATATATCCTATCTGACTCAAAGGACTGTAAAATACTAAATATATCCTATCTGACTCAAAGGACTGTAAAATACTAAATATATCCTATCTGACTCAAAGGACTGTAAAATACTAAATATATCCTATCTGACTCAAAGGACTGTAAAATACTAAATATATCCTATCTGACTCAAAGGACTGTAAAATACTAAATATATCCTATCTGACTCAAAGGACTGTAAAATACTAAATATATCCTGACTCAAAGGACTGTAAAATACTAAATATATCCTGACTCAAAGGACTGTAAAATACTAAATATATCCTGACTCAAAGGACTGTAAAATACTAAATATATCCTGACTCAAAGGACTGTAAAATACTAAATATATCCTGACTCAAAGGACTGTAAAATACTAAATATATCCTGACTCAAAGGACTGTAACAAACTAAATATATCCTGACTCAAAGGACTGTAAAATACTAAATATATCCTGACTCAAAGGACTGTAACAAACTAAATATATCCTGACTCAAAGGACTGTAAAATACTAAATATATCCTGACTCAAAGGACTGTAAAATACTAAATATATCCTATCTGACTCAAAGGACTGTAACATACTAAATATATCCTGACTCAAAGGACTGTAACATACTAAATATATCCTGACTCAAAGGACTGTAAAATACTAAATATATCCTATCTGACTCAAAGGACTGTAAAATACTAAATATATCCTGACTCAAAGGACTGTAACAAACTAAATATATCCTGACTCAAAGGACTGTAAAATACTAAATATATCCTATCTGACTCAAAGGACTGTAACATACTAAATATATCCTGACTCAAAGGACTGTAAAATACTAAATATATCCTGACTCAAAGGACTGTAAAATACTAAATATATCCTATCTGACTCAAAGGACTGTAAAATACTAAATATATCCTGACTCAAAGGACTGTAAAATACTAAATATATCCTATCTGACTCAAAGGACTGTAACAAACTAAATATATCCTGACTCAAAGGACTGTAAAATACTAAATATATCCTGACTCAAAGGACTGTAAAATACTAAATATATCCTGACTCAAAGGACTGTAAAATACTAAATATATCCTGACTCAAAGGACTGTAAAATACTAAATATATCCTGACTCAAAGGACTGTAAAATACTAAATATATCCTATCTGACTCAAAGGACTGTAAAATACTAAATATATCCTGACTCAAAGGACTGTAAAATACTAAATATATCCTGACTCAAAGGACTGTAACAAACTAAATATATCCTGACTCAAAGGACTGTAAAATACTAAATATATCCTATCTGACTCAAAGGACTGTAAAATACTAAATATATCCTGACTCAAAGGACTGTAACAAACTAAATATATCCTGACTCAAAGGACTGTAAAATACTAAATATATCCTATCTGACTCAAAGGACTGTAACATACTAAATATATCCTGACTCAAAGGACTGTAAAATACTAAATATATCCTGACTCAAAGGACTGTAACAAACTAAATATATCCTGACTCAAAGGACTGTAAAATACTAAATATATCCTGACTCAAAGGACTGTAAAATACTAAATATATCCTGACTCAAAGGACTGTAAAATACTAAATATATCCTGACTCAAAGGACTGTAAAATACTAAATATATCCTGACTCAAAGGACTGTAAAATACTAAATATATCCTATCTGACTCAAAGGACTGTAAAATACTAAATATATCCTGACTCAAAGGACTGTAAAATACTAAATATATCCTGACTCAAAGGACTGTAAAATACTAAATATATCCTGACTCAAAGGACTGTAACAAACTAAATATATCCTGACTCAAAGGACTGTAAAATACTAAATATATCCTATCTGACTCAAAGGACTGTAAAATACTAAATATATCCTGACTCAAAGGACTGTAACAAACTAAATATATCCTGACTCAAAGGACTGTAAAATACTAAATATATCCTGACTCAAAGGACTGTAAAATACTAAATATATCCTATCTGACTCAAAGGACTGTAACAAACTAAATATATCCTGACTCAAAGGACTGTAACAAACTAAATATATCCTGACTCAAAGGACTGTAAAATACTAAATATATCCTGACTCAAAGGACTGTAAAATACTAAATATATCCTATCTGACTCAAAGGACTGTAAAATACTAAATATATCCTATCTGACTCAAAGGACTGTAAAATACTAAATATATTCTGACTCAAAGGACTGTAAAATACTAAATATATCCTATCTGACTCAAAGGACTGTAACAAACTAAATATATCCTATCTGACTCAAAGGACTGTAAAATACTAAATATATCCTGACTCAAAGGACTGTAAAATACTAAATATATCCTGACTCAAAGGACTGTAAAATACTAAATATATCCTGACTCAAAGGACTGTAAAATACTAAATATATCCTATCTGACTCAAAGGACTGTAAAATACTAAATATATCCTGACTCAAAGGACTGTAAAATACTAAATATATTCTGACTCAAAGGACTGTAAAATACTAAATATATCCTGACTCAAAGGACTGTAACAAACTAAATATATCCTATCTGACTCAAAGGACTGTAAAATACTAAATATATCCTATCTGACTCAAAGGACTGTAAAATACTAAATATATCCTATCTGACTCAAAGGACTGTAAAATACTAAATATATCCTATCTGACTCAAAGGACTGTAAAATACTAAATATATTCTGACTCAAAGGACTGTAAAATACTAAATATATCCTATCTGACTCAAAGGACTGTAACAAACTAAATATATCCTATCTGACTCAAAGGACTGTAAAATACTAAATATATCCTGACTCAAAGGACTGTAAAATACTAAATATATCCTGACTCAAAGGACTGTAAAATACTAAATATATCCTGACTCAAAGGACTGTAAAATACTAAATATATCCTATCTGACTCAAAGGACTGTAAAATACTAAATATATCCTGACTCAAAGGACTGTAAAATACTAAATATATTCTGACTCAAAGGACTGTAAAATACTAAATATATCCTGACTCAAAGGACTGTAACATACTAAATATATCCTGACTCAAAGGACTGTAAAATACTAAATATATCCTGACTCAAAGGACTGTAAAATACTAAATATATCCTGACTCAAAGGACTGTAAAATACTAAATATATCCTATCTGACTCAAAGGACTGTAAAATACTAAATATATCCTGACTCAAAGGACTGTAAAATACTAAATATATCCTGACTCAAAGGACTGTAAAATACTAAATATATCCTGACTCAAAGGACTGTAAAATACTAAATATATCCTGACTCAAAGGACTGTAACATACTAAATATATTCTGACTCAAAGGACTGTAAAATACTAAATATATCCTGACTCAAAGGACTGTAACAAACTAAATATATCCTGACTCAAAGGACTGTAAAATACTAAATATATCCTGACTCAAAGGACTGTAAAATACTAAATATATCCTGACTCAAAGGACTGTAAAATACTAAATATATCCTGACTCAAAGGACTGTAAAATACTAAATATATCCTGACTCAAAGGACTGTAACAAACTAAATATATCCTGACTCAAAGGACTGTAACAAACTAAATATATCCTGACTCAAAGGACTGTAAAATACTAAATATATCCTGACTCAAAGGACTGTAAAATACTAAATATATCCTATCTGACTCAAAGGACTGTAACAAACTAAATATATCCTATCTGACTCAAAGGACTGTAACATACTAAATATATCCTATCTGACTCAAAGGACTGTAAAATACTAAATATATCCTGACTCAAAGGACTGTAAAATACTAAATATATCCTATCTGACTCAAAGGACTGTAACATACTAAATATATCCTGACTCAAAGGACTGTAAAATACTAAATATATCCTGACTCAAAGGACTGTAACAAACTAAATATATCCTGACTCAAAGGACTGTAAAATACTAAATATATCCTGACTCAAAGGACTGTAAAATACTAAATATATCCTGACTCAAAGGACTGTAAAATACTAAATATATCCTGACTCAAAGGACTGTAAAATACTAAATATATCCTGACTCAAAGGACTGTAAAATACTAAATATATCCTATCTGACTCAAAGGACTGTAAAATACTAAATATATCCTGACTCAAAGGACTGTAAAATACTAAATATATCCTGACTCAAAGGACTGTAAAATACTAAATATATCCTGACTCAAAGGACTGTAACAAACTAAATATATCCTGACTCAAAGGACTGTAAAATACTAAATATATCCTATCTGACTCAAAGGACTGTAAAATACTAAATATATCCTGACTCAAAGGACTGTAACAAACTAAATATATCCTGACTCAAAGGACTGTAAAATACTAAATATATCCTGACTCAAAGGACTGTAAAATACTAAATATATCCTATCTGACTCAAAGGACTGTAACAAACTAAATATATCCTGACTCAAAGGACTGTAACAAACTAAATATATCCTGACTCAAAGGACTGTAAAATACTAAATATATCCTGACTCAAAGGACTGTAAAATACTAAATATATCCTATCTGACTCAAAGGACTGTAAAATACTAAATATATCCTATCTGACTCAAAGGACTGTAAAATACTAAATATATTCTGACTCAAAGGACTGTAAAATACTAAATATATCCTATCTGACTCAAAGGACTGTAACAAACTAAATATATCCTATCTGACTCAAAGGACTGTAAAATACTAAATATATCCTGACTCAAAGGACTGTAAAATACTAAATATATCCTGACTCAAAGGACTGTAAAATACTAAATATATCCTGACTCAAAGGACTGTAAAATACTAAATATATCCTATCTGACTCAAAGGACTGTAAAATACTAAATATATCCTGACTCAAAGGACTGTAAAATACTAAATATATTCTGACTCAAAGGACTGTAAAATACTAAATATATCCTGACTCAAAGGACTGTAACAAACTAAATATATCCTATCTGACTCAAAGGACTGTAAAATACTAAATATATCCTATCTGACTCAAAGGACTGTAAAATACTAAATATATCCTATCTGACTCAAAGGACTGTAAAATACTAAATATATCCTATCTGACTCAAAGGACTGTAAAATACTAAATATATTCTGACTCAAAGGACTGTAAAATACTAAATATATCCTATCTGACTCAAAGGACTGTAACAAACTAAATATATCCTATCTGACTCAAAGGACTGTAAAATACTAAATATATCCTGACTCAAAGGACTGTAAAATACTAAATATATCCTGACTCAAAGGACTGTAAAATACTAAATATATCCTGACTCAAAGGACTGTAAAATACTAAATATATCCTATCTGACTCAAAGGACTGTAAAATACTAAATATATCCTGACTCAAAGGACTGTAAAATACTAAATATATTCTGACTCAAAGGACTGTAAAATACTAAATATATCCTGACTCAAAGGACTGTAACATACTAAATATATCCTGACTCAAAGGACTGTAAAATACTAAATATATCCTGACTCAAAGGACTGTAAAATACTAAATATATCCTGACTCAAAGGACTGTAAAATACTAAATATATCCTATCTGACTCAAAGGACTGTAAAATACTAAATATATCCTGACTCAAAGGACTGTAAAATACTAAATATATCCTGACTCAAAGGACTGTAAAATACTAAATATATCCTGACTCAAAGGACTGTAAAATACTAAATATATCCTGACTCAAAGGACTGTAACATACTAAATATATTCTGACTCAAAGGACTGTAAAATACTAAATATATCCTGACTCAAAGGACTGTAACAAACTAAATATATCCTGACTCAAAGGACTGTAAAATACTAAATATATCCTGACTCAAAGGACTGTAAAATACTAAATATATCCTGACTCAAAGGACTGTAAAATACTAAATATATCCTGACTCAAAGGACTGTAAAATACTAAATATATCCTGACTCAAAGGACTGTAACAAACTAAATATATCCTGACTCAAAGGACTGTAACAAACTAAATATATCCTGACTCAAAGGACTGTAAAATACTAAATATATCCTGACTCAAAGGACTGTAAAATACTAAATATATCCTATCTGACTCAAAGGACTGTAACAAACTAAATATATCCTATCTGACTCAAAGGACTGTAACATACTAAATATATCCTATCTGACTCAAAGGACTGTAAAATACTAAATATATCCTGACTCAAAGGACTGTAAAATACTAAATATATTCTGACTCAAAGGACTGTAAAATACTAAATATATCCTGACTCAAAGGACTGTAACAAACTAAATATATCCTGACTCAAAGGACTGTAAAATACTAAATATATCCTATCTGACTCAAAGGACTGTAAAATACTAAATATATCCTATCTGACTCAAAGGACTGTAACAAACTAAATATATCCTATCTGACTCAAAGGACTGTAACATACTAAATATATCCTGACTCAAAGGACTGTAAAATACTAAATATATCCTATCTGACTCAAAGGACTGTAAAATACTAAATATATCCTGACTCAAAGGACTGTAAAATACTAAATATATCCTGACTCAAAGGACTGTAAAATACTAAATATATCCTATCTGACTCAAAGGACTGTAAAATACTAAATATATCCTATCTGACTCAAAGGACTGTAACAAACTAAATATATCCTATCTGACTCAAAGGACTGTAAAATACTAAATATATCCTGACTCAAAGGACTGTAAAATACTAAATATATCCTGACTCAAAGGACTGTAAAATACTAAATATATCCTGACTCAAAGGACTGTAAAATACTAAATATATCCTGACTCAAAGGACTGTAAAATACTAAATATATCCTGACTCAAAGGACTGTAAAATACTAAATATATCCTATCTGACTCAAAGGACTGTAAAATACTAAATATATCCTATCTGACTCAAAGGACTGTAAAATACTAAATATATCCTGACTCAAAGGACTGTAACATACTAAATATATCCTGACTCAAAGGACTGTAAAATACTAAATATATCCTATCTGACTCAAAGGACTGTAACAAACTAAATATATCCTATCTGACTCAAAGGACTGTAACAAAGTGCTGGAGTGGTTTTGCGCAGGGAGGGATCTGTGTTTGTGGAAGTAAGGTCTCTGTCTCTAACCATCTCCTCTCTGTCTCCAGGTGATCTCCCCCCAGCGTATCCCAGCCACGGTGGCACCTACCCTGCTCCTGTCCCCCAGTGTCTTCTCCCAGGCCAAGCGCCCCCAGGCCAAAGCCTCTGGGGACACCCACTGCCCCCCTGGCTCTCATCCTCCCTCAGCCCTCCTGGCCCCACAGGCCCCGGACGACCCCCAACCCAGGGGCCTCTCTAAGAGCCAGCTCCAGGCCACCCTGCTGCACCTCATACAGGTAGGAGAGAGGAGGAGCCAGGCTGTTTTTACAGAAACAAAGTCACACGGAACAAAAATACAATAGCATCGCCCAACAATTTCAATGCTTGTACGTGTTCACAGTTCATATAAGGCAGTGGTCACCAAGCGGTCCATCCAGATCAACTGGTTGGTCTGCAAGGCATTACTAGTCGAGTCATTCCTGACCTTTCTGGAGGAAAGACAACGATGAAGGCTTGCGCTTATTTAATTTTTAAATTTTTGTTGCCCTGTTGGCGATGGGTGCACTTGATTCAGAAGCCCTGTTGGCGGTGGGTGCACTTGATTCAGAAGCCATGTTGGCGATGGGTGCACTTGATTCAGAAGCCATGTTGGCGATGGGTGCACTTGATTCAGAAGCCCTGTTGGCGGTGGGTGCACTTGATTCAGAAGCCCTGTTGGCGATGGGTGCACTTGATTCAGAAGCCCTGTTGGCGGTGGGTGCACTTGATTCAGAAGCCCTGTTGGCGGTGGGCGCACTTGATTCAGAAGCCCTGTTGGCGGTGGGTGCACTTGATTCAGAAGCCCTGTTGGCGATGGGTGCACTTGATTCAGAAGCCCTGTTGGCGATGGGTGCACTTGATTCAGAAGCCCTGTTGGCGATGGGTGCACTTGATTCAGAAGCCATGTTGGCGATGGGTGCACTTGATTCAGAAGCCCTGTTGGCGATGGGTGCACTTGATTCAGAAGCCCTGTTGGCGATGGGTGCACTTGATTCAGAAGCCCTGTTGGCGATGGGTGCACTTGTTTCAGAAGCCCTGTTGGCGATGGGTGCACTTGATTCAGAAGCCATGTTGGCGATGGGTGCACTTGATTCAGAAGCCATGTTGGGGGTGGGTGCACTAGATTCAGAAGCCCTGTTGGCGGTGGGTGCACTTGTAAAGACATCTGTACACAACATTTTTTAGAAATAAGCTTTTTGTTCCGTTTGGAACATTTCTGGGATCTTTTATTTCAGCTCATGAAACATGAAACATGGGACCAAGACTTTACGTGTTGCGTTTCTATTTCTCTTCAATGTATTTACATAACAAGACTAGCAATTCTGCAGGCGTCAAACTCTCCCCTCCTTGAAGAAGCAGCTGGTCTCACACAGCCAAACGGTTTGTCCTGTTCCTGCCTTTATGTTTATATTCACTGTCTTTCTGCTCAGGACACCGTCAGAGACACAATGTTTATGTTCAGTCTTTGTTCAGCCGGACAGTCTTGCCAAAGGACCTTGAGGTTATTCATCGAAGTGCAGACAGACACTGTCCTGCTAAAGAGAGCTGTTTCAGACCAGCGCAGAGTGCAGACACTGTCCTGCTAAAGACAGCTGTTTCAGACCAGCGCAGACAGACACTGTCCTGCTAAAGAGAGCTGTTTCAGACCAGCACAGACAGACAGACAATGTCCTGCTAAAGAGAGCTGTTTCAGACCAGCGCAGACAGACAGACAATGTCCTGCTAAAGAGAGCAGTTTCGGACCAGCGCAGACAGACAGACAATGTCCTGCTAAAGAGAGCTGTTTCAGACCAGCGCAGACAGACAGTGTCCTGCTAAAGAGAGCTGTTTCAGACCAGCACAGACAGACAGACAATGTCCTGCTAAAGAGAGCAGTTTCAGACCAGCGCAGACAGACAGACAATGTCCTGCTAAAGAGAGCTGTTTCAGACCAGCGCAGACAGACAGACAATGTCCTGCTAAAGAGAGCAGTTTCAGACCAGCGCAGACAGACAGACAATGTCCTGCTAAAGAGAGCTGTTTCAGACCAGCGCAGACAGACAGTGTCCTGCTAAAGAGAGCTGTTTCAGACCAGCACAGACAGACACTGTCCTGCTAAAGAGAGGTTTTTCAGACCAGCGCAGACAGACTGTCCTGCTAAAGAGAGCTGTTTTAGACCAGCACAGACAGACACATTCTCAACCTGTCCAAATACTAATGTTTTGTTTGTATTCCACACTCCTGATCAGAGTAATCTATCGCTCGCTTCTCTCTCCCTTCCTCTCCATCTCTCTCCTACTCCTCTCCATCTCTCTCCTACTCCTCTCCCTTCCTCTCTCTGGCTCTCTCTCACTCTCTAACTCTCACTCTCTCTCACACTCTCTCTCTAACTCTCACTCTCTCTTCTCTCTCTTTCTCTCTAATTGGCTCTTCTCTCTCTTTCAGAACGACAGTTCCTTCCTGGATACCATCTATGAGTCCTACGCCCACCGCTTCTCCACGGAAGCCACCGCGAACAAGTTCTGAGGCCAGGGTCCTGTTGAATGAGGCACCCAATAGAAACATGTTTCAGGGTCCTGTTGAATGAGGCACCCAATAGAAACATGTTTCAGGGTCCTGTTGAATGAGGCACCCAATAGAAACATGTTTCAGGGTCCTATTGAATGAGGCACCCAATAGAAACATGTTTCAGGGTCCTGTTGAATGAGGCACCCAATAGAAACATGTTTCAGGGTCCTGTTGAATGAGGCACCCAATAGAAACATGTTTCAGGGCCCTGTTGAATGAGGCACCCAATAGAAACATGTTTCAGGGCCCTGTTGAATGAGGCACCCAATAGAAACATGTTTCAGGGTCCTGTTGAATGAGGCACCCAATAGAAACATGTTTCAGGGTCCTGTTGAATGAGGCACCCAATAGAAACATGTCTCAGGGTCCTGTTGAATGAGGCACCCAATAGAAACATGTTTCAGGGTCCTGTTGAATGAGGCACCCAATAGAAACATGTTTCAGGGTCCTGTTGAATGAGGCACCCAATAGAAACATGTCTCAGGGTCCTGTTGAATGAGGCACCCAATAGAAACATGTTTCAAAACGCTTTGCAACAGGAAGTTGAAAATAATAATTTCTTCTGGGACAAGTCCAGGGAGACCCTCTCCCTGTTGTGTCTGTTTTCTTCCATCAGGTGCCTAATGAGTGAGTCCCGGGGGTCATGCCCAAACCGGCACAATCATTTTATAATCTATATAATCTATTTGCTGATCTAGCTAAATTCGTCTTCCTAATGTGAGCGCTGTGGATGTAACCTGTGGATTCAGATTACAAGGCCATTTTTAAGATGTTTTTATCGTAAAAAATGAAAATAATTGAAATGTTGAATGGGATATTGTAGTAAAAGCTATCAAACAGTTATATATGTTTTGGAATGACTGAACTTGGTTTAAACGATACCTCTCTTAACTAAAATGGTTCTCCAGGCATTTGACAATGTTTAATTCACTTGGAAGTTGGATGAGTTTATTTTAACACTTTTTATTAAGTGGAAAGTCCTGTTTTTTAAAATAGACAATATTTCAAACCCTTAAGCTTGAGCTGAGCTGAGCTACCTCACAGAAGTGAGTCTCTGTTGAGGTAAATGTTCACCCAGAGGAGGAATCACACCTTTCTGTGGAACCTGGCATTTATTTTCATCATGCCATTGTCTTGATTTCCAGATGTCTGAAACTCAAAATGTACAACGACACGGTTCTTTCAGAATCTTCTGTGCTCACACGTGCTAGACTAGTTTGGTAGACGGTTTATATGTATCAAGCAAAGTGTTTAAGAAACTATTTTATGTTATGAGAGAGAGAGAGAGAGATAATAGAATAGTTTGTCTATTTTTCTATGCCGTTGTCATACAAGGAAATTTTAAAAACACATTTTAAAAACACAATGTTGCAATGACCTGTACCACTGAAACAGGAAGTGTTTTAATTTACACAATCTGGCATGTATCAATTATTTTTAAATCCGTGGAAATCTGGAGTCCCGTCATTTTTGTTCTTTTGGTTTTGAAAACCTCTATTCTTTTTTCTACGAGTCAAACATTCTGAGTGACCGAACAGCCCACTTCATAACTTGTTGCTTGTGTAATGATTGAACCGTCTCTGGACGACAACTGAATTGGAAATAAATGAATGTCTTCTTCAAACATGTGTCTCTGGGTGAAGTTTCCTCTAAGAACAGATCTAGAATCAGCTTCCCCTTCCCCAATATTAACCTTAACCATTAGTGGGGGAAATGCTAAAACTGACCCAAGATCAGCATCTCCGGGCAGCTTCACTCTACTTTATTTCACTATTTTAAGAGAAAATGGCCGCCTCCAAAAATTCACTCTGTTCCCTATATAGTGACACCTTTTGACCAGAGCCCTACTGCACTATAGAGGGAGTAGAGTGCCATTTGGGACCTCTTTACAGAGTTGTACTTCTACCCAGTCAGTCTGTCCTTGGGATGTGGACAAAGTGACTTAGGAATTTTACAGTTTGGAAATGTGTTTTCCACTGTCATCTACAGGAGCGGTCAGGGACTAGTTTACTTTGTGGAGGGAGGGGGGGGATCCACTTCTCAAGTGCTTTATGGAGGGGGGGGGGGGGGGATCCACTTCTCAAGTGCTTTGTGGAGGGAGGGGGGGGATCCACTTCTCAAGTGCTTTGTGGAGGGAGGGGGGGATCCACTTCTCAAGTGCTTTGTGGAGGGAGGGGGGGATCCACTTCTCAAGTGCTTTGTGGAGGGGGGGGGGGGGATCCACTTCTCAAGTGCTTTGTGGAGGGGGGGGGGGATCCACTTCTCAAGTGCTTTGTGGAGGGAGGGGGGATCCACTTCTCAAGTGCATTGTGGAGGGGGGGGGGGGGGGATCCACTTCTCAAGTGCTTTGTGGAGGGAAGGGGGGATCCACTTCTCAAGTGCTTTGTGGAGGGAGGGGGGATCCACTTCTCAAGTGCTTTGTGGAGGGAGGGGGGATCCACTTCTCAAGTGCTTTGTGGAGGGAGGGGGGGATCCACTTCTCAAGTGCTTTGTGGAGGGAGGGGGGGATCCACTTCTCAAGTGCTTTGTGGAGGGGGAGGGGGGGGATCCACTTCTCAATGGCTTTCCTTTCTATGTTTACAAGTGAGATCATGCAGATATTGATTTGATTTTAAAACACTGTTTTCAAGACATCTATTCACAGTAAGTCTGTCTTTCTCACACCCCAGCCAGTATTGATAGGCCAGGACTAATTAGCCCCCAACCTGTACTGTACACTGCAGTCATTTTCCAATAGACCGATCCATTTCCATATGTCAAACCCACTCATGCACACAAAGTACAACCCGATAATTAGACCTGTACCCTGGTCCCTTGCTAGTCAGGGTGGTAAGAGGGAGGGTATTATATTGATTGTGTATTTGGGCATTTAGTTATGCTACAAAAAGTATTGATTGTAACTACAGTACCAGTCAATAGTTTGGACACACCTCCTCATTCAAGGGGTTCTCTTTATTTGTACTATGTTCTACATTATATAATAATAGTGAAGACATCAAAACTATGAAATAACACATATGGAATCATGTAGTAACCAAAAAAGTGTTAAACAAATCAAAATATATTTTATATTTGCGATTCTTTAAAGTAGCCAGCCTTTGCCTTGATGACAACTTTGTACACTCTTGGCATTCTTGAAAATCCATTGAATGAGTAGCTGTGTCCAAACTTTTGACTGGTACAATATGTTTTAACGATTGATTTAAGTTTAAAATCTCTGATATTTATCATCATGTTACATGATTGTACGCTGAATACATTTCTGTAAGGAGCTCGTTGTGTAAAATGACAAAGGTGATCTGTCCTTCCTTCGCTTTTACCAAAGCAAAACCTGTTAGCTTGTGTGTTTCTCCTGACTCATTCTACGGCTCTCTGAAATGTCTGAAATGTCTCCTCTCCTCCTCCTCCATGGTACTGATGTGGAAACTTCCCAGGTGAAATCCAGCGCTCATGAGATTTCACCATACTGTTTCCACCTGTTTTCAAAGCGTGGCAGATAAATGGAGGAGAGCACAGACTTCCAGGGCGTTGAGAGAGAGCTCCAAATCTAAATAAATGGGAAGACACTCTGAGGGGGAAATCGAGGACGCTATTCAGTTACTCCCAATCAGACAGGAAGCTTATCAGGAAGAAAACCGAAGTGGTGATTGACAGATTGAATCGGTCTGGAGGAAATGGAATGGCAGCTCCTCCCCTATGGTGGCCCCGGAGGGACATTAGAAACCAACAATAATGAACTGTGAATCAACATGTAGGTTGTTCTCGGTCTCTCTATCTCCAGCTCTCTTTCCCTGTCTTCATTCATAAAGGCTGTATTGGCATGTAGAGTGTTACATCTCTCTCTCTCTCTGTCCCTTTTTCTTCCTCTTTAGTGTCTGTCTGTCTGTCTAGGGCCTGTCTGTCTAGGGCCTGTCTGTCTAGGGCCTGTCTGTCTAGGGGCCTGTCTGTCTAGTGTCTGTCTGTCTAGGGCCTGTCTGTCTAGGGCCCTCAAACTCAACCCTGGACCTGTAAGTCAGTACCACCATGTTGTCATTGTCCCCCTCTAATCAGGGACTGATTTAAACCTGGGATCTCAGGTGTGTGCAATTTTAATGATCAGGTAGAACAGAAAGGCAGCAGGCTCTGGACCTCGTAGGGTCAGAGTTGAGGACCCCTGGACTAGTACTTGGCCCATGAGTTGAACCAGGCCAGTGTGAACTACAGCCAGTCAGTGGGTGGACAGACAGACATGTTAAGAAACCAGGCTTGTCCAACTCTGATCCGTCATGTTATTTCCTCAGCTAATAATAAAGGCACTTTAAATGTGTGATGAAAGGAGGTGTCGTCATCACAGCATTAGTGCAGATAGACTGATGAAGGAACTCTGAACAGGCCTGCCTAGAGGATGGGATTGTCTGTGTACCGAATGGCACCATATTCCCTATATAGTGCACTACTTTTGACCAGGGCCGATGGGGCTCTCTCCTCTATTCGTCCTTCATTTTTCTCAGTACCCCAGGCCATTACTCTCTCTCTCTCCCGTTGCTCCTTCCTTTCCCTCTCTCTCTTTCCTTCACTCCCTCCCTACTTTTCCTCAGTATCCTTCCCCTAATGTCTCTGCTGCATAATCCTCACAATTACACCCCCCCCCCCCCCTCTCCCTAGGGACTAGTCCACGGGGGTTCCCCTCCAATAGGTTCAGCTGATAGGGTCAAAATTAAGGGCTGACACCTACTACTGGCCTACGGGCTAATCAGTGGGTGATGGAACAGGGGGAGGGGTAGAGGAGGAGGGAACAGGGACTAGTAGACACACTAAGGATGCATCCCAAAAATGTTGTTCACTTGCTCACTTTCCCTCTGGATTTGAATAGACATGAGTGGTATATTGAAAGTCCTTCCAACCCATGTCTACACCAATCCAATGCTGTTAAATGTGTGTATGTGTGTGTGTGGGGGGGGGAGGGGGGGGGGCGTAGGAAACGACTGCAGACTTCAGGAGGGAGGAGAGATTATTGGGACTCACCCTTGAGGGTGGGGTGTGTAAAGGTTCTGGTGAGGTTAGTTGAAGCAGGAAGCAACATAACATTGCTTACTGTATCCTAGTGGGGAATGTACACACAGTCAGTCAGGACAGAGTCAACTAGTCACAACCTTCACGCCATTTAACACTCGTTACACCTGCTGTTCTAGTAGCATCATTCCAAGAGAGTCAGGACAGTTTTCAGAGATGGACTGTGATTCGATAGTTAACCTGAAGATTGACAGACAGGTGAGTGACTCTTTTTTTTCCCTTTTTCTCTTGCTTTCCTGGTTAGACTCCTTATCAGGACTTCAAATGAGTCATGAAGAGAGAAGTGCCACTAACCTAACGGGAAACAACATACAACAAATCAGATAGAAACAGCTGAGATGGGAACAATGACCTGTCCATTATTTTAGTCTATTCTATCTCTGTCCTAGTCGCTAGTGCTGAACCATGTTGTGTGGCTGAGACGGGTTATCAGAGACGGGTTACCAGAGGGCTGAGACGGGTTATCAGAGGGCTGAGACTGGTTATCAGAGGGCTGAGGCGGGTTATCAGAGGGCAGAGACGGGTTACCAGAGGACTGAGAAGGGTTATCAGAGGGCTGAGACGGGTTACCAGAGGGCTGAGACGGGTTACCAAAGGGCAGAGACGGGTTACCAGAGGGCTGAGAAGGGTTATCAGAGGGCTGAGACGGGTTACCAGAGGGCAGAGACGGGTTACCAGAGGGCTGAGACGGGTTATCAGAGGGCTGAGACGGGTTACCAGAGGGCTGAGACGGGTTACCAGAGGGCTGAGACGGGTTACCAGAGGGCTGAGACGGGTTACCAGAGGGCTGAGACGGGTTACCAGAGGGCTGAGACGGGTTATCAGAGGGCTGAGACGGGTTACCAGAGGGCTGAGACGGATTATCAGAGGGCTGAGGCGGGTTACCAGAGGGCTGAGACGGGTTACCAGAGGGCAGAGACGGGTTATCAGAGGGCTGAGACGGGTTATCAGAGGGCTGAGACGGGTTACCAGAGGGCTGAGACGGGTTATCAGGATGTGTGTGGGTGTCTCCGTCTTAACAGAAACACAACAGGTGTCCTGCCTGTCCTGAGTCATGTTGCGTGAGTGTGAGAGGGGTAAGCAGGACTAACTATGGCTGATCCACACTACAGACCACAGCAGGGAGGGGTGGGGGGGGAGGAATCCCACAGTCCTACCCAGCAGCTGACCCCAGCCTAGTCCACTAACACTTGTGTGTTTCATAAACAGTTAGCTTGTGTGTGATTTAACATAAGGTATGGTTATTGTGGTGTGTAGTAGTATAATACATTGTGGTGTGTAGTAGTATAATACATTGTGGTGTGTAGTATTATAATACATTGTGGTGTGTAGTAGTATAATACATTGTGGTGTGTAGTACATTGTGGTGTGTAGTAGTATAATACATTGTGGTGTGTAGTAGTGTAATACGTTGTGGTGTGTAGTAGTGTAATACATTGTGGTGTGTAGTAGTATAATACATTGTGGTGTGTAGTAGTATAATACATTGTGGTGTGTAGTAGTATAATACATTGTGGTGTGTAGTAGTATAATACATTGTGGTGTGTAGTAGTATAATACATTGTGGTGTGTAGTAGTATAATACATTGTGGTGTGTAGTAGTATAATACATTGTGGTGTGTAGTATTATAATACATTGTGGTGTGTAGTAGTATAATACATTGTGGTGTGTAGTAGTATAATACATTGTGGTGTGTAGTAGTATAATACATTGTGGTGTGTAGTAGTATAATACATTGTGGTGTGTAGTAGTACAATACATTGTGGTGTGTAGTAGTATAATACATTGTGGTGTGTAGTAGTATAATACATTGTGGTGTGTAGTAGTACAATACATTGTGGTGTGT
The DNA here is from genome assembly GCF_057628025.1 of Oncorhynchus mykiss. NCBI lineage: Eukaryota > Metazoa > Chordata > Actinopteri > Salmoniformes > Salmonidae > Oncorhynchus > Oncorhynchus mykiss. Next base: position 75,991,183 of record NC_143036.1, on the reverse strand, counting down.
AGTAGTATAATACATTGTGGTGTGTAGTAGTATAATACATTGTGGTGTGTAGTACATTGTGGTGTGTAGTAGTGTAATACATTGTGGTGTGTAGTAGTATAATACATTGTGGTGTGTAGTACATTGTGGTGTGTAGTAGTGTAATACATTGTGGTGTGTAGTAGTATAATACATTGTGGTGTGTAGTAGTATAATACATTGTGGTGTGTAGTACATTGTGGTGTGTAGTAGTGTAATACATTGTGGTGGGTAGTATTATAATACATTGTGGTGTGTAGTAGTGTAATACATTGTGGTGTGTAGTAGTATAATACATTGTGGTGGGTAGTATTATAATACATTGTGGTGTGTAGTAGTGTAATACATTGTGGTGTGTAGTAGTACAATACGTTGTGGTGTGTAGTAGTGTAATACATTGTGGTGTGTAGTAGTATAATACATTGTGGTGTGTAGTAGTATAATACATTGTGGTGTGTAGTAGTGTAATACATTGTGGTGTGTAGTAGTGTAATACATTGTGGTGTGTAGTAGTATAATACATTGTGGTGTGTAGTAGTACAATACGTTGTGGTGTGTAGTAGTATAATACATTGTGGTGTGTAGTAGTATAATACATTGTGGTGTGTAGTAGTATAATACATTGTGGTGTGTAGTAGTATAATACATTGTGGTGTGTAGTAGTATAATACATTGTGGTGTGTAGTAGTATAATACATTGTGGTGTGTAGTAGTATAATACATTGTGGTGTGTAGTAGTATAATACATTGTGGTGTGTAGTAGTATAATACATTGTGGTGTGTAGTAGGATAGTACATTGTGGTGTGTAGTACATTGTGGTGTGTAGTAGTATAATACATTGTGGTGTGTAGTAGTATAATACATTGTGGTGTGTAGTAGGATAATACATTGTGGTGTGTAGTAGGATAGTACATTGTGGTGTGTAATACATTGTGGTGTGTAGTACATTGTGGTGTGTAGTAGTGTAATACATTGTGGTGTGTAGTAGTATAATACATTGTGGTGTGTAGTAGTATAATACATTGTGGTGTGTAGTAGTATAATACATTGTGGTGTGTAGTAGTGTAATACATTGTGGTGTGTAGTAGTATAATACATTGTGGTGTGTAGTAGTATAATACATTGTGGTGTGTAGTAGTATAATACATTGTGGTGTGTAGTAGTATAATACATTGTGGTGTGTAGTAGGATAGTACATTGTGGTGTGTAGTAGTATAATACATTGTGGTGTGTAGTAGTATAATACATTGTGGTGTGTAGTAGTATAATACATTGTGGTGTGTAGTAGGATAGTACATTGTGGTGTGTAGTAGTGTAATACATTGTGGTGTGTAGTAGTATAATACATTGTGGTGTGTAGTAGTATAATACATTGTGGTGTGTAGTAGTATAATACATTGTGGTGTGTAGTAGTATAATACATTGTGGTGTGTAGTAGTATAATACATTGTGGTGTGTAGTAGTGTAATACATTGTGGTGTGTAGTAGTGTAATACATTGTGGTGTGTAGTAGTATAATACATTGTGGTGTGTAGTAGTGTAATACATTGTGGTGTGTAGTAGTGTAATACATTGTGGTGTGTAGTAGTGTAATACATTGTGGTGTGTAGTATTATAATACATTGTAGTGTGTAGTAGTATAATACATTGTGGTGTGTAGTAGTATAATACATTGTGGTGTGTAGTAGTATAATACATTGTGGTGTGTAGTAGTATAATACATTGTGGTGTGTAGTAGTATAATACATTGTGGTGTATAGTATTATAGTACATTGTGGTGTATAGTATTATAGTACATTGTGGTGTGTAGTAGTATAATACATTGTGGTGTATAGTATTATAGTACATTGTGGTGTATAGTATTATAGTACATTGTGGTGTGTAGTAGTATAATACATTGTGGTGTGTATCAGTACAATACATTGTGGTGTGTAGTAGTATAATACATTGTGGTGTGTAGTAGTGTAATACATTGTGGTGTATAGTATTATAGTACATTGTGGTGTATAGTATTATAGTACATTGTGGTGTGTAGTAGTATAATACATTGTGGTGTGTATCAGTACAATACGTTGTGGTGTGTAGTAGTATAATACATTGTGGTGTGTAGTAGTATAATACATTGTGGTGTGTAGTAGTATAATACATTGTGGTGTGTAGTAGTATAATACATTGTGGTGTGTAGTAGTATAATACATTGTGGTGTGTAGTAGTGTAATACATTGTGGTGTGTAGTAGTGTAATACATTGTGGTGTGTAGTAGTATAATACATTGTGGTGTGTAGTAGTGTAATACATTGTGGTGTGTAGTAGTGTAATACATTGTGGTGTGTAGTAGTGTAATACATTGTGGTGTGTAGTATTATAATACATTGTGGTGTGTAGTAGTATAATACATTGTGGTGTGTAGTAGTATAATACATTGTGGTGTGTAGTAGTATAATACATTGTGGTGTGTAGTAGTATAATACATTGTGGTGTGTAGTAGTATAATACATTGTGGTGTATAGTATTATAGTACATTGTGGTGTATAGTATTATAGTTCATTGTGGTGTGTAGTAGTATAATACATTGTGGTGTGTAGTATTATAATACATTGTGGTGTGTAGTAGGATAGTACATTGTGGTGTGTAGTATTATAATACATTGTGGTGTGTAGTATTATAATACATTGTGGTGTATTGTAGTATAATACATTGTGGTGTATAGTATTATAGTACATTGTGGTGTATAGTATTATAGTACATTGTGGTGTGTAGTAGTTTAATACATTGTGGTGTGTAGTAGTACAATACATTGTGGTGTGTAGTATTATAATACATTGTGGTGTGTAGTAGGATAGTACATTGTGGTGTGTAGTATTATAATACATTGTGGTGTGTAGTATTATAATACATTGTGGTGTGTAGTAGTATAATACATTGTGGTGTATAGTATTATAGTACATTGTGGTGTATAGTATTATAGTACATTGTGGTGTGTAGTAGTATAATACATTGTGGTGTGTATCAGTACAATACATTGTGGTGTGTAGTAGTATAATACATTGTGGTGTGTAGTAGTGTAATACATTGTGGTGTATAGTATTATAGTACATTGTGGTGTATAGTATTATAGTACATTGTGGTGTGTAGTAGTATAATACATTGTGGTGTGTATCAGTACAATACGTTGTGGTGTGTAGTAGTATAATACATTGTGGTGTGTAGTATTATAATACATTGTGGTGTATAGTATTATAGTACATTGTGGTGTATAGTATTATAGTACATTGTGGTGTGTAGTAGTATAATACATTGTGGTGTGTATCAGTACAATACGTTGTGGTGTGTAGTAGTATAATACATTGTGGTGTGTAGTAGTGTAATACATTGTGGTGTATAGTAGTATAGTACATTGTGGTGTATAGTAGTATAGTACATTGTGGTGTGTAGTAGTATAATACATTGTGGTGTGTAGTAGTATAATACATTGTGGTGTGTAGTAGTATAATACATTGTGGTGTATAGTAGTATAGTACATTGTGGTGTGTAGTAGTATAATACATTGTGGTGTGTAGTAGTATAATACATTGTGGTGTGTATCAGTACAATACGTTGTGGTGTGTAGTAGTATAATACATTGTGGTGTGTAGTAGTGTAATACATTGTGGTGTATAGTAGTATAGTACATTGTGGTGTGTAGTAGTATAATACATTGTGGTGTGTAGTAGTGTAATACATTGTGGTGTGTAGTATTATAATACATTGTGGTGTGTAGTATTGTAATACATTGTGGTGTATAGTAGTATAGTACATTGTGGTGTGTAGTAGTATAATACATTGTGGTGTGTAGTAGTATAATACATTGTGGTGTATAGTAGTATAGTACATTGTGGTGTGTAGTAGTATAATACATTGTGGTGTGTAGTAGTATAATACATTGTGGTGTGTATCAGTACAATACGTTGTGGTGTGTAGTAGTATAATACATTGTGGTGTGTAGTAGTGTAATACATTGTGGTGTATAGTAGTATAGTACATTGTGGTGTGTAGTAGTATAATACATTGTGGTGTGTAGTAGTGTAATACATTGTGGTGTGTAGTATTATAATACATTGTGGTGTGTAGTATTGTAATACATTGTGGTGTATAGTAGTATAGTACATTGTGGTGTGTAGTAGTATAATACATTGTGGTGTGTAGTAGTATAATACATTGTGGTGTGTATCAGTACAATACGTTGTGGTGTGTAGTAGTATAATACATTGTGGTGTGTAGTAGTATAATACGTTGTGGTGTGTAGTAGTATAATACGTTGTGGTGTGTAGTAGTATAATACATTGTGGTGTGTATCAGTACAATACATTGTGGTGTGTATCAGTACAATACGTTGTGGTGTGTATCAGTACAATATGTTGTGGTGTGTATCAGTACAATACGTTGTGGTGTGTATCAGTACAATACGTTGTGGTGTGTATCAGTACAATACGTTGTGGTGTGTAATACATTGTGGTGTGTATCAGTACAATACGTTGTGGTGTATAGTATTATAATACGTTGTGGTGTATAGTACTATAATACATTGTGGTGTGTAGTAGTATAATACATTGTGGTGTGTATCAGTACAATACGTTGTGGTGTGTAGTAGTATAATACATTGTGGTGTGTATCAGTACAATACATTGTGGTGTGTATCAGTACAATATGTTGTGGTGTGTATCAGTACAATACGTTGTGGTGTGTATCAGTACAATACGTTGTGGTGTGTAATACATTGTGGTGTGTATCAGTACAATAGGTTGTGGTGTATAGTATTATAATACGTTGTGGTGTATAGTACTATAATACATTGTGGTGTGTATCAGTACAATACATTGTGGTGTGTAATACATTGTGGTGTGTATCAGTACAATACGTTGTGGTGTATAGTATTATAATACGTTGTGGTGTATAGTACTATAATACATTGTGGTGTGTAATACATTGTGGTGTGTAGAAGTGTAATACATTGTGGTGTGTAGTAGTGTAATACATTGTGGTGTGTAGTAGTATAATACATTGTGGTGTGTAGTAGGATAGTACATTGTGGTGTGTAGTAGTGTAATACATTGTGGTGTGTAGTAGTATAATACATTGTGGTGTGTAGTAGTATAATACATTGTGGTGTGTAGTAGTATAATACATTGTGGTGTGTAGTAGTGTAATACATTGTGGTGTGTAGTAGTATAATACATTGTGGTGTGTAGTAGTGTAATACATTGTGGTGTGTAGTAGTGTAATACATTGTGGTGTGTAATACATTGTGGTGTGTAGTATTATAATACATTGTGGTGTGTAGTAGTATAATACATTGTGGTGTGTAGTAGTGTAATACATTGTGGTGTGTAGTAGTATAATACATTGTGGTGTGTAGTAGTGTAATACATTGTGGTGTGTAGTAGTATAATACATTGTGGTGTGTAGTACATTGTGGTGTGTAGTAGTGTAATACATTGTGGTGTGTAGTAGTATAATACATTGTGGTGTTTTAGTACATTGTGGTGTGTAGTATTATAATACATTGTGGTGTGTAGTATTATAATACATTGTGGTGTGTAGTAGTATAATACATTGTGGTGTGTAGTAGTATAATACATTGTGGTGTGTAGTAGTGTAATACATTGTGGTGTGTAGTAGTATAATACATTGTGGTGTGTAGTACATTGTGGTGTGTAGTAGTGTAATACATTGTGGTGTGTAGTAGTATAATACATTGTGGTGTGTAGTACATTGTGGTGTGTAGTATTATAATACATTGTGGTGTGTAGTATTGTAATACATTGTGGTGTGTAGTAGTATAATACATTGTGGTGTGTAGTAGTATAATACATTGTGGTGTGTAGTAGTATAATACATTGTGGTGTATAGTAGTATAGTACATTGTGGTGTGTAGTAGTATAATACATTGTGGTGTGTAGTAGTATAATACATTGTGGTGTGTATCAGTACAATACGTTGTGGTGTGTAGTAGTATAATACATTGTGGTGTGTAGTAGTGTAATACATTGTGGTGTATAGTAGTATAGTACATTGTGGTGTGTAGTAGTATAATACATTGTGGTGTGTAGTAGTGTAATACATTGTGGTGTGTAGTATTATAATACATTGTGGTGTGTAGTATTGTAATACATTGTGGTGTATAGTAGTATAGTACATTGTGGTGTGTAGTAGTATAATACATTGTGGTGTGTAGTAGTATAATACATTGTGGTGTATAGTAGTATAGTACATTGTGGTGTGTAGTAGTATAATACATTGTGGTGTGTAGTAGTATAATACATTGTGGTGTGTATCAGTACAATACGTTGTGGTGTGTAGTAGTATAATACATTGTGGTGTGTAGTAGTGTAATACATTGTGGTGTATAGTAGTATAGTACATTGTGGTGTGTAGTAGTATAATACATTGTGGTGTGTAGTAGTGTAATACATTGTGGTGTGTAGTATTATAATACATTGTGGTGTGTAGTATTGTAATACATTGTGGTGTATAGTAGTATAGTACATTGTGGTGTGTAGTAGTATAATACATTGTGGTGTGTAGTAGTATAATACATTGTGGTGTGTATCAGTACAATACGTTGTGGTGTGTAGTAGTATAATACATTGTGGTGTGTAGTAGTATAATACGTTGTGGTGTGTAGTAGTATAATACGTTGTGGTGTGTAGTAGTATAATACATTGTGGTGTGTATCAGTACAATACATTGTGGTGTGTATCAGTACAATACGTTGTGGTGTGTATCAGTACAATATGTTGTGGTGTGTATCAGTACAATACGTTGTGGTGTGTATCAGTACAATACGTTGTGGTGTGTATCAGTACAATACGTTGTGGTGTGTAATACATTGTGGTGTGTATCAGTACAATACGTTGTGGTGTGTAGTAGTATAATACATTGTGGTGTGTATCAGTACAATACATTGTGGTGTGTATCAGTACAATACGTTGTGGTGTGTATCAGTACAATACGTTGTGGTGTGTATCAGTACAATACGTTGTGGTGTGTAATACATTGTGGTGTGTATCAGTACAATACGTTGTGGTGTATAGTATTATAATACGTTGTGGTGTATAGTACTATAATACATTGTGGTGTGTATCAGTACAATACATTGTGGTGTGTAATACATTGTGGTGTGTATCAGTACAATACGTTGTGGTGTATAGTATTATAATACGTTGTGGTGTATAGTACTATAATACATTGTGGTGTGTAATACATTGTGGTGTGTAGAAGTGTAATACATTGTGGTGTGTAGTAGTGTAATACATTGTGGTGTGTAGTAGTATAATACATTGTGGTGTGTTGTAGGATAGTACATTGTGGTGTGTAGTAGTGTAATACATTGTGGTGTGTAGTAGTATAATACATTGTGGTGTGTAGTAGTATAATACATTGTGGTGTGTAGTAGTGTAATACATTGTGGTGTGTAATACATTGTGGTGTGTAGTATTATAATACATTGTGGTGTGTAGTAGTATAATACATTGTGGTGTGTAGTAGTGTAATACATTGTGGTGTGTAGTAGTATAATACATTGTGGTGTGTAGTAGTGTAATACATTGTGGTGTGTAGTAGTATAATACATTGTGGTGTGTAGTACATTGTGGTGTGTAGTAGTGTAATACATTGTGGTGTGTAGTAGTATAATACATTGTGGTGTTTTAGTACATTGTGGTGTGTAGTATTATAATACATTGTGGTGTGTAGTATTATAATACATTGTGGTGTGTAGTAGTATAATACATTGTGGTGTGTAGTAGTATAATACATTGTGGTGTGTAGTAGTGTAATACATTGTGGTGTGTAGTAGTATAATACATTGTGGTGTGTAGTACATTGTGGTGTGTAGTAGTGTAATACATTGTGGTGTGTAGTAGTATAATACATTGTGGTGTGTAGTACATTGTGGTGTGTAGTATTATAATACATTGTGGTGTGTAGTATTATAATACATTGTGGTGTGTAGTAGTATAATACATTGTGGTGTGTAGTAGTATAATACATTGTGGTGTGTAGTAGTGTAATACATTGTGGTGTGTAGTAGTATAATACATTGTGGTGTGTAGTAGTATAATACATTGTGGTGTGTAGTAGTATAATACATTGTGGTGTGTAGTATTATAATACATTGTGGTGTGTAGTAGTATAATACATTGTGGTGTGTAGTAGTGTAATACATTGTGGTGTGTAATACATTGTGGTGTGTAGTATTATAATACATTGTGGTGTGTAGTAGTATAATACATTGTGGTGTGTAGTAGTGTAATACATTGTGGTGTGTAGTAGTATAATACATTGTGGTGTGTAGTAGTGTAATACATTGTGGTGTGTAATACATTGTGGTGTGTAGTATTATAATACATTGTGGTGTGTAGTAGTATAATACATTGTGGTGTGTAGTAGTGTAATACATTGTGGTGTGTAGTAGTATAATACATTGTGGTGTGTAGTAGTGTAATACATTGTGGTGTGTAGTAGTATAATACATTGTGGTGTGTAGTACATTGTGGTGTGTAGTAGTGTAATACATTGTGGTGTGTAGTAGTATAATACATTGTGGTGTGTAGTACATTGTGGTGTGTAGTATTATAATACATTGTGGTGTGTAGTATTATAATACATTGTGGTGTGTAGTAGGATAGTACATTGTGGTGTGTAGTACATTGTGGTGTGTAGTAGTATAATACATAGTGGTGTGTAGTAGTATAATACATTGTGGTGTGTAGTAGGATAATACATTGTGGTGTGTAATACATTGTGGTGTGTAGTACATTGTGGTGTGTAGTACATTGTGGTGTGTAGTACATTGTGGTGTGTAGTAGTGTAATACATTGTGGTGTGTAGTAGTATAATACATTGTGGTGTGTAGTAGGATAGTACATTGTGGTGTGTAGTAGTGTAATACATTGTGGTGTGTAGTAGTGTAATACATTGTGGTGTGTAGTGGTATAGTACATTGTGGTGTGTAGTAGGATAGTACATTGTGGTGTGTAGTAGTGTAATATATTGTGGTGTGTAGTAGGATAGTACATTGTGGTGTGTAGTAGTGTAATACATTGTGGTGTGTAGTAGTGTAATACATTGTGGTGTGTAGTAGTATAATACATTGTGGTGTGTAGTAGTATAGTACATTGTGGTGTGTAATACATTGTGGTGTGTAGTAGTATAATACATTGTGGTGTGTAAGACATTGTGGTGTGTAGTATTATAATACATTGTGGTGTGTAGTAGTATAATACATTGTGGTGTGTAGTAGTATAGTACATTGTGGTGTGTAGTAGTGTAATACTGTGTAACCTAGCCTCACAGCTATGGTACTACATCTATACTGTGTAACCTAGCCTCACAGCTATGGTACGACATCAATGGCCAGTAGATTACTGGACAGAAAGTCCCAGGTTCTGGAAAGAAGAACAGAACCATAGAGATCGTCATAAATTACTACTTGCTCCTAATCCTAGTTCCTAACATCCCAACTATACTAAGCCTTGGAATCAGCACATTTGGGAGCATATATCGCTATGCAATGGGATTTCTCTTTGCTCTCTCATGTGTCCAGTTGCACAGTCTCTGGTGCAGCCTGCTGTTGTCAGAGTCAGAGTCGTCACGGCCCCACTAGGTGTCTCTCCACACTGTTTAAAAACTAAGCTTCTGGAGCTTTTACGTTTCCCTTTCTCTGATTGGTCCAACACAAGCCTGTCTCCAGAAATCAACCTAATCCTCGTTGATACAGCAACCCCCCCCCCCCGGCTCCTCGCCACCAGCCCTCTCCGCCCCCACCCACGGTCCTCTCCGCCCCCGGCCCCTCTTCCCCAGCCCTCTCCGCCCTCCACCCATGGTCCTCTCCACCCCCCACCCGGCTCCTCGCCACCAGCCCTCTCCACCCCCACCCACGATCCTCTCCACCCCCGGCCCCTCTCCCCCAGCCCTCTCCGCCCCCCACCCACGGTCATCTCCGCTCCCCCCCCCCGGCTCCTCACCCCCAGCCCTCTCCACCCCCCACCCACGGTCCTCTCCGCCCCCACCCTCAGCACCCCTGCCCCACGCCTACCCACTATCCCTCTCTCTATCAATTCAATTTAAATTCAATTCAAGGGGCTTTATTGGCATGGAAAACATATGTTAACATTGCCAAAGCAAGTGAAGTAGATAATATACAAAAGTGAAATAAACAATAAAAATATCTCTCTCTCTCTCTCCCCACCTCTCTCTCTCTCTGTCTCTCTCTCTCTCTCTCTCTCTCCCCACCTCTCTCTGTCTCTCTCTCTCCCCACCTCTCTCTCTCTCTCTGTCTCTCTCTCTCTCTGTCTCTCTCTCTCCCCACCTCTCTCTCTCTCTCTCTCTCTCTCTGTCTCTCTCTCTGTCTCTCTCTCTGTCTCTCTCTCTCCCCACCTCTCTCTCTCTCTCTCTCTCTCGCTCTCTCTCTGTCTCTCTCTCTCCCACCTCTCTCTCTCTCTCTCTCTCCACTACAACAACCTCTGTAAACCCGTAGAGGCAGGGAGGGGAGGAGGAAGAGAGTTTAATCCAAGCAGATTATGCTGTAAACTGTCCGAGGGGAAGGAGTGGAAGTGGGGAAGAGATATGCTGTCTGGCTGCTACAGTAACTTCCAGTGGCAGGGCTGGCTGTAGCATCCGGCAGTGTTCTGTCTCCTACTAAACCTCTCTCTCCCTGAGCCTTGAGCCACGGCCCTAAAACTACGCCCTTCGTCCCTCAGCCCCTCAGCACGGACTACCCAGGGGCCTCTTTTCTAACACCCCATTTAGAGCCTACTGAGAAGGGATTACAACATTAGTCTGTTAGGGACAGCGTTTCCCGTAGTTACAGCTGAGACATTTGGAAGTGTATTCTTTGGAAGAGGAAGTATGGTCTCTTGTTCGCTGGAGTAGGATCTTTGGTGCCAGAACTTTTCTTGGATTAGATTTTTTGTATTTTTATTTGAAGAAAGAAGTTGGAACACCTCCTGGTTTCTCCTCTTCTCTCCCCGCGGACGTGTTTATTGGAGGTAGGGAAGCGAGGGAGGGAGCAGCATGGAGGAGTGAAGCAGCATGGAGGAGTGGATTGATGAAGAGAAGGTGGAGAGAAAGAGCCTGGTCTAGTGATGTGGTATACAATGTTGATTTTGGGGCAGTAACTCTCAGCACCGCAAACGAGATAAGTTTGGTAGTGTGCCTGTTAACCCTAGTGTACACTTGGTAGTGTGGATGTTATCCCTAGTGTACACTTGGTAGTTTGGATGTTATCTCTAGTGTACACTTGGTAGTGTGCATGTTATCTCTAGTGTACACTTGGTGGTGTGGATGTTATCTCTAGTGTACACTTGGTAGTGTGCATGTTATCTCTAGTGTACACTTGGTAGTGTGCATGTTATCTCTAGTGTACACTTGGTAGTGTGCATGTTATCTCTAGTGTACACTTGGTAGTGTGCATGTTATCTCTAGTGTACACTTGGTAGTGTGCATGTTAACCCTCTTCTAAAGAGGCAGTCATGTTGCTTGTAGAGGGTGGTGTTTGACTTTGGCAGAACCTTCCAGAACCCTGGATCACTGGGACAGTATGGAGCTGCTGAATCTGACGTGATCAAACTGTCACAACTGGGATCCTCCTTTAACGCTGTCCTTGGACAACACTGTCAGGTCCTCCTTCTCCCTGACTTCCTGAGTCTCTAGGGAATAACACAGAGTCCTGCTGCGTTGTTGTTTGTTTGAATACAGTACATCTGATAAAAAAACCCAGTGGGTCGACCCCTGCAGATGCTGTCCGAGGGGTCGTCAGCCACCGTTGTGATGCGTTGTCGGAACGCCGGCGGTTGGAACGTTGGCGTCGGCGCCGGGATGACACGCATCACCACCCTGTGGATCATCTGGGCCAGCTGGCTCTGCTTGACGGCCAACGGACAGATGAAGATACCGCCGGAAACGTGAGTACCCAAATCATGACCTCACAGCCCTCTACTGTCAGTAGAATAGTACTGTCTACCTGTAACGTGAGTACCCAAACCATGACCTCACAGCCCTCTACTGTCAGTAGAATAGTACTGTCTACCTGTAACGTGAGTACCCAAACCATGACCTCACAGCCCTCTACTGTCAGTAGAATAGTACTGTCTACCTGTAACGTGAGTACCCAAACCATGACCTCACAGCCCTCTACTGTCAGTAGAATAGTACTGTCTACCTGTAACGTGAGTACCCAAATCATGACCTCACAGCCCTCTACTGTCAGTAGAATAGTACTGTCTACCTGTAACGTGAGTACCCAAATCATGACCTCACAGCCCTCTACTGTCAGTAGAATAGTACTGTCTACCTGTAACGTGAGTACCCAAACCATGACCTCACAGCCCTCTACTGTCAGTAGAATAGTACTGTCTACCTGTAACGTGAGTACCCAAATCATGACCTCACAGCCTTCTACTGTCAGTAGAATAGTACTGTCTACCTGTAACGTGAGTACCCAAACCATGACCTCACAGCCCTCTATTGTCAGTAGAATAGTACTGTCTACCTGTAACGTGAGTACCCAAATCATGACCTCACAGCCCTCGACTGTCAGTAGAATTGTACTGTCTACCTGTAGCTCATGTTACTGTCCCCTATACACTGTCAGTAGAATAGTACTGTCTACCTATAGTTCATGTCATCCAACACTGTCAGTAGAATAGTACTGTCTACCTATAGTTCATGTTATCCAACACTGTCAGTAGAATAGTACTGTCTACCTATAGTTCATGTTATCCAACACTGTCAGTGTGCTCTGCCATAGCCCCAGTTAAACAGTGCATCACAAAGGTTACTGGGTTCAACATACAGTAGATTTCTCCTGGAGCTGAGAAGTAGGACTGAAGAGGAGGGATGTTGCTAGGTGTGTTACACACAGAGGGGGGGGGGGGGGGGGGGGGGGGGGGTTACGTAGTGTTTGTGTGTGCTGTTCCACTGTTAGACAGAGGGGGGGGGGTTACGTTTATGTAGTGTTTGTGTGCTGCCCAGGAGACTCCTCGTTGACACACTGTCGAGAGAGAGAGAGAGAGAGAGAGAGAGAGAGAGAGAGAGAGAGAGAGAGAGAGAGAGAGAGAGAGAGAGAGAGAGAGAGAGAGAGAGAGAGAGAGAGAGAGAGAGAGAGAGAGAGAGAGAGAGAGAGAGAGAGAGAGAGAGAGAGAGAGAGAGAGAGAGAGAGAGAGAGAGAGAGAGAGAGAGAGAGAGAGAGAGAGAGAGAGAGAGAGAGAGAGAGACTACTCTCCCCTCCCCTAGTCACTACTCTCCCCTCCCCTAGTCACTACTCTCCCCTCCCCTAGTCACTACTCTCCCCTCCCCTAGTCACTACTCACCCCTCTCTCCCCTAGTCACTACTCACCCCTCTCTCCCCTAGTCACTACTCTCCCCTCCCCTAGTCACTACTCTCCCCTCCCCTAGTCACTACTCTCCCCTCCCCTAGTCACTACTCTCCCCTCCCCTAGTCACTACTCTCTCCTCCCTTAGTCACTACTCTCCCCTCCATCTAGTCACTACTCTCCCCTCCATCTAGTCACTACTCTCCCCTCCCCTAGTCACTACTCTCCCCTCCCCTAGTCACTACTCTCCCCTCCCCTAGTCACTACTCTCCCCTCCCCTAGTCACTACTCACCCCTCTCTCCCCTAGTCACTACTCTCCCCTCCCCTAGTCACTACTCTCCCCTCCCCTAGTCACTACTCTCCCCTCCCCTAGTCACTACTCTCCCCTCCCCTAGTCACTACTCTCTCCTCCCTTAGTCACTACTCTCCCCTCCATCTAGTCACTACTCTCCCCTCCATCTAGTCACTACTCTCCCCTCCCATAGTCACTACTCTCCCCTCCCCTCCCCTAGTCACTACTCTCCCCTCCATCTAGTCACTACTCTCATCTCTCCTCCCCTAGTCACTACTCTCCCCTCCCCTTGTCACTACTCTCCCCTCCCCTCCCCTAGTCACTACTCTCTCCTCCCCTAGTCACTACTCTCTCCTCCCCTAGTCACTACTCTCCCCTCCCCTAGTCACTATTCTCCCCTCCCCTAGTCACTACTCTCCCCTCCCCTAGTCACTACTCTACCCTCCCCTAGTCACTACTCTCCCCTCCCCTCCCCTAGTCACTACTCTCCCCTCCCCTCCCCTAGTCACTACTCTCCCCTCCCCTCCCCTAGTCACTACTCTCCCCTCCCCTAGTCACTACTCTCCCCTCCCCTAGTCACTACTCTCCTCTCTCCTCCCATAGTCACTACTCTCCTCTCTCCTCCCCTAGTCACTACTCTCCCCTCCCCTCCACTAGTCACTACTCTCGCCTCCCCTCCCCTAGTCACTACTCTCCCCTCTCCTCCCCTAGTCACTACTCTCCCCTCTCCTCCCCTAGTCACCACTCTCCCCTCCCCTAGTCACTATTCTCCCCTCCCCTAGTCACTACTCTCCCCTCCCCTAGTCACTACTCTCCCCTCCCCTAGTCACTACTCTCCCCTCCATCTAGTCACTACTCTCCCCTCCCCTAGTCACTACTCTCATCTCTCCTCCCCTAGTCACTACTCTCCCCTCCCCTTGTCACTACTCTCCCCTCCCCTCCCCTCCCCTAGTCACTACTCTCTCCTCCCCTAGTCACTACTGTCTCCTCCCCTAGTCACTACTCTCCCCTCCCCTAGTCACTACTCTCCCCTCCCCTAGTCACTACTCTACCCTCCCCTAGTCACTACTCTCCCCTCCCCTCCCCTAGTCACTACTCTCCCCTCCCCTAGTCACTACTCTCCCCTCCCCTAGTCACTACTCTCCCCTCCCCTAGTCACTACTCTCCTCTCTCCTCCCATAGTCACTACTCTCCTCTCTCCTCCCCTAGTCACTACTCTCCCCTCCCCTCCACTAGTCACTACTCTCGCCTCCCCTCCCCTAGTCACTACTCTCCCCTCTCCTCCCCTAGTCACTACTCTCCCCTCTCCTCCCCTAGTCACCACTCTCCCCTCCCCTAGTCACTATTCTCCCCTCCCCTAGTCACTACTCTCCCCTCCCCTAGTCACTACTCTCCCCTCCCCTAGTCACTACTCTCCCCTCCCCTAGTCACTACTCTCCTCTCTCCTCCCATTGTCACTACTCTCCTCTCTCCTCCCCTAGTCACTACTCGCCCCTCCCCTCCCCTAGTCACTACTCTCCCCTCCCCTCCCCTAGTCACTACTCTCCCCTCCCCTAGTCACTACTCTCCCCTCCCCTAGACACTACTCTCCTCTCTCCTCCCCTAGTCACTACTCTCCCCTCCCCTAGTCACTACTCTCCCCTCCCCTAGTCACTACTCTCCTCTCTCCTCCCCTAGTCACTACTCTCCTCTCTCCTCCCCTAGTAACTACTCTCCCCTCCCCTCCCTTAGTCACTACTCTCTCCTCCCTCCCCTAGTCACTACTCTCCCCTCCCCTAGTCACTACTCTCTCCTCCCCTCCCCTAGTCACTACTCTCCTCTCTCCTCCCCTAGTAACTACTCTCCCCTCCCCTCCCTTAGTCACTACTCTCTCCTCCCTCCCCTAGTCACTACTCTCCCCTCCCCTAGTCACTACTCTCCCCTCCCCTCCCCTAGTCACTACTCTCTCCTCCCCTCCCCTAGTCACTACTCTCCCCTCCCCTCCCCTAGTCACTACTCGCTCCTCCCCTAGTCACTACTCTCTCCTCCCCTAGTCACTACTCTCCCTTCCCCTCCCCTAGTCACTACTCTCTCCTCCCCTCCCCTAGTCACTACTCTCCTCTCTCCTCCCCTAGTCACTACTCTCCTCTCTCCTCCCCTAGTCACTACTCTCCTCTCTCCTCCCCTAGTCACTACTCTCCCCTCCCCTCCACTAGTCACTACACTCGCCTCCCCTAGTTACTACTCTCTCCTCCCCTAGTCACTACTCTCTCCTCCCCTCCCCTAGTCACTACTCTCCTCTCTCCTCCCCTAGTCACTACTCTCCTCTCTCCTCCCCTAGTCACTACTCTCCTCTCTCCTCCCCTAGTCACTACTCTCCCCTCCCCTCCACTAGTCACTACACTCGCCTCCCCTAGTCACTACTCTCCCCTCCCCTAATCACTACTCTCCCCTCCCCTAGTCACGAGTTGACAAGGTAAAAATCTGTCGTTCTGCCCCTGAACAAGGCAGTTAACTCACTGTTCCCCAGTAGACCGTCAGTGCAATTAAGAAATTGTTCTTACTGAATTGCCTAGTTAAATAAAGGTAAAATAAAATACATTTTAAAAATGATGCCCAGATAATGAGGGGGTGTTTGTGACACCCTGAGTCTCCATAACAACAATACAACATCCAACCCTGTCATCAACATTTTATAAAAATACTCTCTTTGGCACCATATTATGGTCTCGTCAACCTGTCATCAATATCATCATCGCTAAAAATACCACGGTTGTAGGTTTACATACTGACTCAATTCACTCACCCTTCACTCATTTAATTTACAATGTGTAGCTACTAGCTAAGCTAACTGTTTGTCCAGGACTTGAAACAGGGCTCAGTGTCTGCACTAAGTGCTTGAGCAGCTGCTGTGAATGTCCATTTATCTGTCCTCCACTGTACAGGCGGTCAGGAAGGATTGGGTTCTCGGAGGCCTGGCCTTTATGGATTTAAAGCAAAGGCTGAATGACAGTGCATATACGCTTAGCTTCCCAGTGTAAGCATTTAGCATTTAGCTCTATAGCGTTAGCGTTAGCATCATAGACTTTTAGCATAGTAGCTGTTCATTGTTAGCATGTACCATATTAACTCTCTAGCATTAGCATAGCATATTAGCTCTGTAGCATGCAGCATAGTAGCGCTCCGGTGTTAGCATGTAGCATAATTGCCCTCCGGTGGTGCTTCCTGGATGCTCTTACCAATGAGATAGTGACACTGTAGCCCACTATATTGTAGGTTATTATAATAACCTTTTGTATGCTAGCTGCTTCCTCTCCTCCTCTGGCTGTGTTGAGCCATCTTTTCCCCAGCTCACCTCTCTAACCCCCATCTGTGCCCCAGCTCACCTCTCTAACCCCCATCTGTTCCCCATCTCACCTCTCTAACCCCCATCTGTTCCCCATCTCACCTCTCTAACCCCCATCTGTTCCCCAGCTCACCTCTCTAACCCCCATCTGTTCCCCAGCTCACCTCTCTAACTCCCATCTGTTCCCCAGCTCACCTCTCTAACCCCCATCTGTTCCCCAGCTCACCTCTCTAACTCCCATCTGTTCCCCAGCTCACCTCTCTAACCCCCATCTGTTCCCCATCTCACCTCTCTAACCCCCATCTGTTCCCCAGCTCACCTCTCTAACTCCATCTGTTCCCCAGCTCACCTCTCTAACCCCCATCTGTTCCCCAGCTCACCTCTCTAACCCCCATCTGTCCCCCAGCTCACCTCTCTAACCCCCATCTGTTCCCCATCTCACCTCTCTAACGCCATCTGTTCCCCAGCTCACCTTTCTAACCCCCATCTGTCCCCCAGCTCACCTCTCTAACCCCCATCTGTTCCCCAGCTCACCTCTCTAACCCCCATCTGTCCCCCAGCTCACCTCTCTAACCCCCATCTGTTCCCCAGCTCACCTCTCTAACTCCATCTGTTCCCAAGCTCACCTCTCTAACCCCATCTGTTCCCCAGCTCACCTCTCTAACCCCCATCTGTCCCCCAGCTCACCTCTCTAACCCCCATCTGTTCCCCAGCTCACCTCTCTAACTCCATCTGTTCCCAAGCTCACCTCTCTAACGCCATCTGTTCCCCAGCTCACCTCTCTAACTCCATCTGTTCCCCAGCTCACCTCTCTAACCCCCAGTACGCGCTGGTGGTTTAGTCACACACACACACACACACACACACACACACACACACACACACACACACACACACACACACACACATACACATACACATACACATACACATACACATACACATATATATATATATATATAAAGTACCTTGTGGCCCCACCAATCTAATGAAAATAAATTCATTTCCAAGAACCATCTGTTGTAAGTATACCAGAACAAAACAATTGTTGCTCCAGTACAGTTAAGTAGCTAATATAACACATGCGATATTGTGAGCTCATTAGGAAATGTCTATGACCCAATGCCACGAATCAGAGAGAAGCTCAATTCATCAATCAAATGTCTTCTGTTAAGCTCTTTTGTTTCATCAGCAGTTTCTTTACAGATCCCCAGCCGAAAACCCCAAAGAGCAAGCCAAGCAGAGGCTAGGAAACACTCCCTAAAATGCAGGAACCTAGGAGGGAACCTAGAGAGGAAACTAGTTGTGTTTTGAATAAATGAATTCTGAAGAACCAGGCAGGTGCTGTTGCCATGGACTACTAGAATGAATTGACAGTAAACTGAGCTCTTCTATTGGGCCAATTGTACTTGAATTGTATTTGGGTTTTTACAAAGCTTACACTGATTTCCTGTATTTCCTTTCTGTTTTTCAGGGTTCAGCAATGGGCCGTCTCTTATGGAAAACTAATTATTGGTCTTTCAACAAAATACTCTGGTGCTCTGCTGCTCCAAAAGGTGACCCACAGAAACCTCCTCTGATTTAGACATGGGTGAACTGTGTGTGTGTGTGTGTGTGTGTGTGTGTGTGTGTGTGTGTGTGTGTGTGTGTGTGTGTGTGTGTGTGTGTGTGTGTGTGTGTGTGTGTGTGTGTGTGTGTGTGTGTGTGTGTGTGTGTGTGGGTCACGTTCTGACCTTTATTTCCTTTGTTTTGTATTTAGTTAGTATGGTCAGGGCGTGAGTTGGGGTGGGCAGTCTATGTTTGTTTTTCTATGATTTGGGGATTTCTATGTTTCGGCCTAGTATGATTCTCAATCAGAGGCAGGTGTCATTAGTTGTCTCTGATTGAGAATCATACTTAGGTAGCCTGGGTTTCTCTGTTTGTGTGTGTGTGGAGGGGCTTCCCTGCAGGGTGAGCTCAGCCCAATCAAAGAGAGAAGGGCAGCAAGATAACAATTTGTATGATCACTGCTGTTTGTGGATGTTGAATGGAGACTGTGTTTGTTGAATGGAGACTGTGGATGTTGAATGGAGACTGTGTTTGTGGATGGAGACTGTGTTTGTGGATGGAGACTGTGTTTGTTGAATGGAGACTGTGGATGTTGAATGGAGACTGTGTTTGTTGAATGGAGACTGTGTTTGTTGAATGGAGACTGTGGATGTTGAATGGAGACTGTTTGTTGAATGGAGACTGTGTTTGTTGAATGGAGACTGTGTTTGTGGATGTTGAATGGAGACTGTGTTTGTGGATGGAGACTGTGTGTGTGGATGTTGAATGGAGACTGTGTTTGTGGATGTTGAATGGAGACTGTGTTTGTGTTTGTTGAATGGAGACTGTGTTTGTGGGTGTTGAATGGAGACTGTGTTTGTGGATGGAGACTGTGTTTGTGGATGTTGAATGGAGACTGTGTTTGTTGAATGGAGACTGTGTTTGTTGAATGGAGACTGTGTTTGTGGATGTTGAATTGAGACTGTGTTTGTGGATGGAGACTGTGTTTGTTGAATGGAGACTGTGTGTGGATGTTGAATGGAGACTGTGTTTGTGGATGTTGAATGGAGACTGTGTTTGTGGATGGAGACTGTGTTTGTTGAATGGAGACTGTGTTTGTGGATGTTGAATTGAGACTGTGTTTGTGGATGGAGACTGTGTTTGTTGAATGGAGACTGTGTTTGTGGATGGAGACTGTGTTTGTTGAATGGAGACTGTGTTTGTTGAATGGAGACTGTGTTTGTTGAATGGAGACTGTGTTTGTGGGTGTTGAATGTAGACTGTGTTTGTGGATGTTGAATTGAGACTGTGTTTGTGGATGGAGACTGTGTTTGTTGAATGGAGACTGTGTTTGTGGATGTTGAATTGAGACTGTGTTTGTGGATGGAGACTGTGTTTGTTGAATGGAGACTGTATTTGTGTTTGTTGAATGGAGACTGTATTTGTGTTTGTTGAATGGAGACTGTGTTTGTTGAATGGAGACTGTATTTGTGTTTGTTGAATGGAGACTGTGTTTGTTGAATGGAGACTGTATTTGTGGATGTTGAATGGAGACTGTATTTGTTGAATGGAGACTGTATTTGTGGATGTTGAATGGAGACTGTGTTTGTTGAATGGAGACTGTATTTGTGGATGTTGAATGGAGACTGTGTTTGTTGAATGGAGACTGTATTTGTGGATGTTGAATGGAGACTGTATTTGTGGATGTTGAATGGAGACTGTGTTTGTGGATGTTGAATGGAGACTGTGTTTGTGGATGTTGAATGGAGACTGTGTTTGTGGATGTTGAATGGAGACTGTGTTTGTGGATGTTGAATGGAGACTGTGTTTGTGGATGTTGAATGGAGACTGTGTTTGTGGATGTTGAATGGAGACTGTGTTTGTGGATGTTGAATGGAGACTGTGTTTGTGGATGTTGAATGGAGACTGTGTTTGTGGATGTTGAATGGAGACTGTGTTTGTGGATGTTGAATGGAGACTGTGTTTGTGGATGTTGAATGGAGACTGTGTTTGTTGAATGGAGACTGTATTTGTGGATGTTGAATGGAGACTGTGTTTGTGGATGTTGAATGGAGACTGTGTTTGTGGATGTTGAATGGAGACTGTATTTGTGGATGTTGAATGGAGACTGTGTTTGTGGATGTTGAATGGAGACTGTGTTTGTTGAATGGAGACTGTATTTGTGGATGTTGAATGGAGACTGTATTTGTGGATGTTGAATGGAGACTGTATTTGTGGATGTTGAATGGAGACTGTATTTGTGGATGTTGAATGGAGACTGTATTTGTGGATGTTGAATGGAGACTGTATTTGTGGATGTTGAATGGAGACTGTGTTTGTGGATGTTGAATGGAGACTGTATTTGTGGATGTTGAATGGAGACTGTATTTGTGGATGTTGAATGGAGACTGTATTTGTGTTTGAGAAGCGTGTAAGAAGAAAGAGACTAGGAAAGAGAGGCAGAGGGAGGAGGAAGAAGGATAGAGATCGATGGAGAGATGATTCCAGAATGTGGATTTACAGGGTTAATCTGGACTATACGACATCACAATGGTTTTAGGCTGTGAGGGGAGGGGTTAGGGAACCCTTCCTCCGTGTACCAATCGGAAGCAGCCTTACTGTACAGTGAAGACTACATAACTGAAATGCCGGCCACTGGAATTACACACTACTGTAAAACGACCCTCTCACATACCGTAGGCTATTTAATAGGAACCAGAACCAGTACATGGAACCATAGTACGGTGTACCTTTGAGGAAATTCTCACCCTCAGAGGTGAGGCTGGAGCCTGAGGGTGTCCTAACAGGGCCACCGTACCACGACTGTCTAATCAGTTGATAAAACATATAGATAGATTGGATTAGCCTCCTTGTCATATGAGTGTGTTTCTGTCTATCTTTTTGTTTATATCTCTTATTTCAGCGATGTTGCCCATTAATGCTGTGATATATGGGTTTAGAGTTGGTGCTTGTCTTTCCTATGTCAGATTTCCTTTACATAAGTTCTGCTCTGTTTCCTGTTCACGGTGTGAGTCGTGAGGAGAGGACAGCCCTTGTAGGTGCTGATGGTGTGTGTGTGTGTGTGTGTGTGTGTGTGTGTGTGTGTGTGTGTGTGTGTAATTACCATCCTAGGTGTGAGTCCCAGCACTTCTCAGTAATAAGCACATGCTCTCTGTTCCCAAGCGACCCTGAAGACTACCCAGCAGGACCTGCAACATCTGTCTGGTCTAATACATGCAGACATACACACGTGCAGTCCCCCTCCCTAGTCTCTGAGCTCATGTTGAAGACAATGATCTGACTGGATGGAATAAAAAAACACGTGCTTAAGCTTTTCAGATGTTACATTATGCTGGGGAATATAATGTGTCTTATTAGCATTATGCGGGGGAATATAATGTGTCTTATTAGCATTATGCTGGGGAATATAATGTGTCTTATTAGCATTATGCTGGGGAATATAATGTGACTTATTAGCATTATACTGGGGAATATAATGTGTCTTATTAGCATTATGCTGGGGAATATAATGTGTCTTATTAGCATTATGCAGGGGAATATAATGTGTCTTATTAGCATTATGCTGGGGAATATAATGTGTCTTATTAGCATTATGCTGGGGAATATAATGTGTCTTATTAGCATTATGCTGGGGAATATAATGTGTCTTATTAGCATTATGCGGGGAATATAATGTGTCTTATTAGCATTATGCGGGGGAACATAATGTGTCTTATTAGCATTATGCTGGGGAATATAATGTGTCTTATTAGCATTATATTGGGGAATATAATGTGTCTTATTAATTAACATTATACTGGGGAATATATTGTGTCTTATTAGCATTATACTGGGGAATATAATGTATCTTATTAGCATTATGCTGGGGAATATAATGTGTCTTATTAGCATTATGCTGGGGAATATAATGTGTCTTATTAGCATTATGCGGGGGAATATAATGTGTCTTATTAGCATTATGCGGGGGAATATAATGTGTCTTATTAGCATTATGCTGGGGAATATAATGTGTCTTATTAGCATTATATTGGGGAATATAATGTGTCTTATTAATTAACATTATACTGGGGAATATAATGTGTCTTATTAGCATTATACTGGGGAATATAATGTGTCTTATTAGCATTATACTGGGGAATATAATGTGTCTTATTAAGTCACTGTGGTTGTGTTGACAGTAGGCTGCTCTGTAAGCATCTTATAAAGTCACTGTGGTTGTGTTGACAGTAGGCTGCTCTGTCAGCTTTTATAAAGCCACTGTGGTTGTGTTGACAGTAGGCTGTTCTGTCAGTGTTTATAAAGCCATTGTGGTTGTGTTGACAGTAGGCTGCTCTGTCAGCTTTTATAAAGCCACTGTGGTTGTGTTGACAGTAGGCTGTTCTGTCAGCTTTTATAAAGTCACTGTGGTTGTGTTGACAGTAGGCTGTTCTGTCAGCTTTTATAAAGCCACTGTGGTTGTGTTGACAGTAGGCTGTTCTGTCAGCTTTTATAAAGCCACTGTGGTTGTGTTGACAGTAGGCTGCTCTGTCAGCTTTTATAAAGCCACTGTGGTTGTGTTGACAGTAGGCTGTTCTGTCAGCTTTTATAAAGCCACTGTGGTTGTGTTGACAGTAGGCTGCTCTGTCAGCTTTTATAAAGCCACTGTGGTTGTGTTGACAGTAGGCTGCTCTGTCAGCTTTTATAAAGCCACTGTGGTTGTGTTGACAGTAGGCTGTTCTGTCAGAGCTCATCAAATATTGGATGTTTGGTTATTGCCTTTTCTTTCTCCCCTTCTCTCCAGGTCTCTCTCTCTCTCTGTGTGTGTGTGTGTGTGTGTGTGTGTGTGTGTGTGTGTGTGTGTGTGTGTGTGTGTGTGTGTGTGTGTGTGTGTGTGTGTGTGTGTGTGTGTGTGTGTGTGTGTGTGTGTGTGTGTGTGTGTGTGTGTGTGTGTGTGTGCCTATCTGCAGTTTCTTTGTCTATATCTGTCATTTGGGGACAGAATAATGTCCGGATTGTGTCCCAGATGACTATTTGGGACACCCTACTCCCTATGAAGTGCACTACTTTTGACCGGGGCCCATAGAGTTCTGGTCAAAAGTAGTGCACTGCATAGGGAATAGGGTGCCGTGTGGGACCAACCTCCTGGATTAACCCTGGACGACCTGGCTGACAGCTTAGTTTGATAGGAACACAATTCCTCCTCCATAGAGTCAGAGAACAGCACAGACAATCATAACAGTATTTTAGTGACAGACGGGAAAGGCTCTAGTGCTTGAATAGACTTTAGGCTTCCTCTTTCCTGGCGCCTCCTCCCCTGCTCTACCTTTCCTGGCCCCTCCCCCCCGCTCTACCTTTCCTGGCCCCTCCCCCCCGCTCTACCTTTCCTGGCCCCTCCCCCCTGCTCTACCTTTCCTGGCCCCTCCCCCCGCTCTACCTTTCCTGGCCCCTCCCCCCCTGCTCTACCTTTCCTGGCCCCTCCCCCCCTGCGCTACCTTTTCTGGCCCCTCCCCCCTGCTCTACCTTTCCTGGTCCCTCCCCCCTGCTCTACATTTCCTGGCCCCTCCCCCCCTGCTCTACCTTTCCTGGCCCCTCCCCCCTGCTCTATCTTTCCTGGCCCCTCCCCCCTGCTCTACCTTTCCTGGCCCCTCCCCCCTGCTCTACCTTTCCTGGCCCCTCCCCCACACTCTACCTTTCCTGGCCCCTCCCCCCCGCTCTACCTTTCCTGGCCCCTCCCCCCCTGCTCTACCTTTCCTGGCCCCTCCCCCCCTGCTCTACCTTTCCTGGCCCCTCCCCCCCTGCTCTACCTTTCCTGGCCCCTCCCCCCCTGCTCTACCTTTCCTGGCACCTCCCCCCCTGCTCTACCTTTCCTGGCCCCTCCCCCCTGCTCTACCTTTCCTGGCCCCTCCCCACCGCTCTACCTTTCCTGGCCCCTCCCCCCCGCTCTACCTTTCCTGGCCCCTCTCCCCCGCTCTACCTTTCCTGGCCCCGCCCCCCCCGCTCTACCTTTCCTGGCCCCGCCCCCCCCGCTCTACCTTTCCTGGCCCCGCCCCCCCCGCTCTACCTTTCCTGGCCCCTCCCCCGCTCTACCTTTCCTGGCCCCTCTCCCCCTGCTCTACCTTTCCTGGCCCCTCCCCCCGCTCTACCTTTCCTGGCCCCTCCCCCCCGCTCTACCTTTCCTGGCCCCTCCCCCCCGCTCTACCTTTCCTGGCCCCTCCCCCCCGCTCTACCTTTCCTGGCCCCTCTCCCCCGCTCTACCTTTCCTGGCCCCGCCCCCCCCCGCTCTACCTTTCCTGGCCCCTCCCCCCCGCTCTACCTTTCCTGGCCCCTCCCCCCCCGCTCTACCTTTCCTGGCCCCTCCCCCCCGCTCTACCTTTCCTGGCCCCTCCCCCCCGCTCTACCTTTCCTGGCCCCTCCCCCCCGCTCTACCTTTCCTGCCTCAGTCCGTGTGTTGTTGTTTGTTTATTTGACAGGGTTCATGTACAAAACACATTGTACCAGATTTTTAGCTGCGTAGCACATTTTTTAGAGCGCAACCTCATAATACACCATATGATGCAGCTTGTTAGAGCTTGATAATGAGTAGATTTCTCCTACACCACATCGTTCATACAGTACATGTTATTCTCGTTAGCTTTGGAAAAGATCACTGTGAATCAATATCTCTACACTCGCCAGTTAAGTTAAAACATTCACTTAATGAGTTTTTTTTGCTACATCTTCATCATAAACATCATCTTCATCATCATCTTCATCATAAACATTATAATCTTCATCATAAACGTCCTCATCTTCATCATAAACATCCCCATCTTCATCATAAACATCATAATCTTCATCATACACATCATAATCTTCATCATAAACATCCTCATCTTCATCATAAACATCATAATCTTCATCATAAACATCTTCATCATAAACATAATCTTCATCATAAACATCCTCATCTTCATCATAAACATCATAATCTTCATCATACACATCATAATCTTCATCATAAACATCCTCATCTTCATGATACACATCATAATCTTCATAAACATCCTCATCTTCATCATAAACATCCTCATCTTCATCATAAACATCCTCATCTTCATCATACACATCATAATCTTCATTATAAACATCCTCATCTTCATCATAAACATCATCATCTTCATCATAAACATCATCATCTTCATCATAAACATCCTCATCTTCATCCTAAACATCATCACCTTCATCATAAACATCATCATCTTCATCATAAACATCATAATCTTCATCATAAACATCCTCATCTTCATCATAAACCGATCAATGCTAAACTCATTTTTCATGGTAAAGACGGCTGCATCTTCACACATGACTTCACCTGATAGTTAGCTGATTGGGGTTGTGTTTCTTGATTGGTTGGGTGGGTGGTTGGTTGCTTGGGAAGCAACATTTGCTTTTCATTTCCGTTGCGGGGGAGGATCTGTGCTGCTCTCTCAGCCCCTGCTTCTATGATGCCCTCTTTTGACCATAAAGAGGCTGCATTTATGTTTATGGTGTTTGTACAAGACAGGTTACGATAACATGGGACGCCCTGGGACCTTTTATCATTGTCTGGTAGGTTTCTGTGCTTTTCCTTCCTGGTTACTTTGGAATGGAACTCTTCTACAATCAATATACGGTACAATTTCCGCTACTTCCTCCACACGCGCCTGCTTAAGCCTTAGGGCCTGCCTTAGCTTTATACTATTCTTACCATGGCACTAAGGAGTACACCACATTAGTCACTGGCTTTATCAATAAGTGCATCGAGGTCGTCATTCCCACAGTGACTGTACGTACATACCCCAACCAGAAGCCATGGATTACAGGCAACATCCGCACTGAGCTAAAGGGTAGAGCTGCCGCTTTCAAGGAGCGGGACTCTAACACGGAAGCTTCTAAGAAATCCCACGATGCCTTCCCGACGAACCATCAAACAGGCAAAGCTTCAATACAGGACTAAGATTGAATCGTACTACACCGGCTCCGACGCTCGTCCAGGGCTTGCAAACTATTACAGACTACAAAGGGAAGCAGGGCCGAGAGCTGCCCAGTGGCACGAGCCACCAGACAAGCAAAATAACTTATATGCTCGCTTTGAGGCAACTAACACTGAAACGTGCATGAGAGCATCAGCTGTTCCGGACGACTGTATGATCACGATCTCCGCAGCCAATGTGAGTAAGACTTTTAAACAGGTCAACTTTCACAAGGCCCCTGGGCCAGACGGATTACCAGGACGTGTACTCCGAGCATGCACTGACCAACTGGCCGGTATCTTCACTGACATTTTCTACCTCTCCCTGTCTGTAATACCAACATGTTTCAAGCAGACCACCATAGTCCCTGTGCCCAAGAACACTAAGGTAACCTGCCTAAATGACTACTGACTCTCACGTCTGTAGCCATAAAATGCTTTGAAAGGCTGGTCATGGCTCACATCAACACCATTATCCCAGAAACCCTAGACCCACTCCAATTTGCATACCACACCAACAGATCGACAGATGATGCACTCCACACTGCCCTTTCCCACCTGGACAAAAGGAACACCTATGTGAGAATGCTGTTCATTGGCTACAGCTCAGCGTTCAACACCATAGTGCCCTCACAGCTCATCACTAATCTAAGGACCCTGGGACTAAATCAGATCAAAATCAAATGTATTTATATAGCCCTTCTTACATCAGCTGATATCTCAAAGTGCTGTACAGAAACCCAGCCTAAAACCCCAAACCGCAAGCAATGCAGGTGTAGGCCAAAACCTAGGAAGAAACCTAGAGAGGAACCAGGCTATGAGGGGTGGCCAGTCCTCTTCTGGCTGTGCCGGGTGGAGATTATAACAGAACATGGCCAAGATGTTCAAATGTTCATAAATGACCAGCATGGTCAAATAATAATAATCACAGTAGTTGTTGAGGGTGCAGCAAGTCAGCACCTCAGGAGTAAATGTCAGTTGGCTTTTCATAGCCGATCATTAAGAGTATCTCTACCGCTCCTGCTGTCTCTAGAGAGTTGAAAACAGCAGGTCTGGGACAGGTAGCACGTCCGGTGAACAGGTCAGGGTTCCATAGCCGCAGGCAGAACAGTTGAAACTGGATCAGCAGCACGGCCAGGTGGACTGGGGACAGCAAGGAGTCATCATGCCAGGTAGTCCTGAGGCATGGTCCTAGTGAGAGAAAAAAAGAGAGAATAAGAGAGAGCATACTTAAATTCACACAGGACACCGGATAAGACAGGAGAAATACTCCAGATATAACAGACTGACCCTAGCCCCCCGACACATAAACTACCTCAGCATAAATACTGGAGGCTGAGACAGGAGGGGTCGGGAGACGCTGTGGCCCCATCCGATGATACCCCCGGACAGGGCCAAACAGGAAGGATATAACCCCACCCACTTTGCCAAAGCACATCCCCCACACCACTAGAGGGATATCTTCAACCACCAACTTACCATCCTGAGACAAGGCCAAGTATAGCCCACAAAGATCTCCGCCACGGCACAACCCAAGGGGGAGCACCAACCCAGACAGGAAGATCACGTCAGTGACTCAACCCACTCAAGTGACGCACCCCTCCTAGGGACGGCATGAAAGAGCACCAGTAAGCAAGTGACTCAGCCCCTGTAACAGGGTTAGAGGCAGAGAATCCCAGTGGAGAGAGGGGAACTGGCCAGGCATAGACAGCAAGGGCGGTTCGTTGCTCCAGAGCCTTTCCGTTCACCTTCACACTCCTGGGCCAGACTACACTCAATCCTATGACCCACTGAAGAGATGAGTCTTCAGTAAAGACTTAAAGGTTGAGACCGAGTCGTCTGCGTCTCTCATATGGGTAGGCAGACCATTCCATAAAAATGGAGCTCTATAGGAGAAAGCCCTGCCTCCAGCTGTTTGCTTAGAAATTCTAGAGACAATTAGGAGGCCTGCGTCTTGTGACCGTAGCGTATGTGTAGGTATGTACGGCAGGACCAAATCGGAAAGATAGATAGGAGCAAGCCCGAGTAATGCTTTGTAGGTCAGCAGTAAAATCTTGAAATCAGCCCTTGCCTTAACAGGAAGCAAGTGTAGGGAGGCTAGCACTGGAGTAATATGATACATTTTTTTGGTTCTAGTCAGGATTCTAGCAGCCGTATTTAGCACTAACTGAAGTTTATTTAGTGCTTTATCCGGGTAGCCGGAAAGTAGAGCATTGCAGTAGTCTAACCTAGAAGTAACAAAAGCATGGATACATTTTTCTGCATTATTTTTGGACAGAAAGTTTCTGATTTTTGCGTTACGTAGATGGGAAAAAGCTTTTCAGTCTTGATATGTTTGTCAAAGAGAGATCAGGGTCCAGAGTAACGCCGAGGTCCTTCACAGTTTTATTTGAGACGACTGTACAACCATCAAGATTAATTGTCAGATTCAACAGAAGATCTCTTTGTTTCTTGGGACCTAGAACAAGCATCTTGGGACCTAGAACAAGCATCAACAGAGACCGCCATGTTTATTTTTGCCCAACCTAGGTCGAGGCACAGACATGGTCTCAACGGGGATAGCTGAGCTGACTACACTGACTGTGCTAGTGGCAGACTCCACTAAGCTGGCAGGCTGGCTAACAGCCTGCTGCCTGGCCTGCACCCTATTTAATTGTGGAGCTAGAGGAGATAGAGCCCTGTCTATGTTGGTAGGATAAGATGAGACCACCCCTCCAGCTAGGATGGAGTCCGTCACTCCTCAGCAGGCCAGGCTTGGTCCTGTTTGTGGGTGAGTCCCAGAAAGAGGGCCAATTTTCTACATTATATATTTTGGGAGGGGCAGAAAACAGTTTTCAACCAGCGATTGAGTTGTGAGACTCTGCTGTAGAGCTCATCACTCCCCCTAACTGGGAGGGTGCCAGAGACAATTTCTCGATGCCGACACATCTTTCTAGCTGATTTACACGCTGAAGCTATGTTGCGCTTGGTGACCTCTGACTGTTTCATCCTAACATCGTTGGTGCCGACGTGGATAACAATATCTCTACACTCACCAGTTTTAGCTTTAGCCAGCACCATCTTCAGATTAGCCTTAACGTCGGTAGCCCTGCCCCCTGGTAAACAGTGTACGATCACTGGATGATTAGTTTTAAGTCTAATACTGCGGGTAATGGAGTCGCCAATGACTAGGGTTTTCAATTTGTCAGAGCTAATGGTGGGAAGCTTCAGCGTCTCAGATCCCGTAACGGGAGAAGTATAGACAAGAGAAGGCTCGGCCTCAGACTCCGACTCGCTGCTTAATGGGGAAAACCGATTGAAAGTTTCTGTCGGCTGAATGAGCGACACCGGTTGAGCATTCCTACAGCATTTCCCTCCAGAAGCTATGAGAAAGTTGTCCGGCTGCGGGAACCGTGCGAGGGGATTTACTAACGTTACTATCTCTACTTACTAGTGGCACAGACGCAGTTTCATCCTTTCCTACACTGAAATTACCCTTGCCTAACGATTGAGTCTGAAGCTGGGCTTGCAGCACAGCTAGCCTCGCCGTAAGGCGATCGTTCTCCTGTATATTATGAGTACAGCGACTGCAATTAGAAGGCATCATGTTAATGTTACTACTTAGCTTCGGCTGTTGGAGGTCCTGACGAACCATGTACAGATAAAGCGTCCGGAGTGAAAAAGTTGAATGAGAAAAGTTGAGTGATGGAAAACTAAAAATATAAACGGTAATTAAAAAGTAAAAAACATAAAGTTGTCAGGTAGTAAGGTAAGGTTGGCAACAAAACGCACAGCAACACGTAAACAAGTCTGCAAGTTGTGACCGACTAAACACCTCCCTTTGCAACTGGATCCTGGACTTCCTAACGATCCGCACCCAGGTGGTGAGGGTAGGCAACAACACATCCTCCACGCTGATCCTCAACACGGGGGCCCCTCAGGGGTGCGTGCTCAGTCCCCTCCTGTACTCCCTGTTCACTCATGACTGCATGGTCAGGCACGACTCCAACTCCATCATTCATTTTGCTGATGACACAACCATTGTAGGCCTGATCACCGACAATGATGAGACAGCCTATAGGCAGGAGGTCAGAGACCTGACCGTGTGATGCAAGGACAACAACCTCTCCCTCAATGTGATCAAGACAAAGGAGATGATTGTGGACTACAGGAAAAGGAAGACCGAGAACGCCCCCATTCTCATCGACGGGGCTGTAGTGGAGCAGGTTGAATGCTTCAAGTTCCTTGTCGTCCACATCACCAACAAATGAAAATGGTCCAAGCACACCAAGACAGTCGTGAAGAGGGCACGACAAAACCTATTCCCCCTCAGGAGAATGAAAAGATTTGACATGGGTCCTCATATCCTCAAAATGTTTTACAGCTGCACCATCGAGAGCATCCTGAAGGGTTGCATCACTGCCTGGCATGGCAACTGCTCGGCCTCCGCAAGGCACTACAGAGGGTAGTACGACATCCAGGACTTCTATACCAGGCAGTGTCAGAGGAAGGCCCTAAAAATTGTCAGACTCCAGCCACCCTAGTCATAGACTGTTCTCTCTGCTCCCGCACGGCAAGCGGTACCGGAGCGCCAAGTCTAGGTCCAAGAGGCTTCTAAAACAGCTTCTGTTTTAGGGGGTCCAAGCCAGAAGACTCCTGAACAGCTAATCAAATGGCTACCCAGGCTTTTGCATTGCCCCTCCCCCCCACGCTGCTGCTACTCTCTGTCGTTATCTATGTATAGCCACTTTAATAACTCTACCTCCATGTACATAATTACCACAATTACCTCGACACCCGTGACCCCGCACATTGACACATTGACTCTGTACCGGTACCCCCTGTATATAGCCCCACTATTAATATGTACTGGTACCACCTGTATATAGCCCCACTATTGATATTTACTGCTGCTCTTTAATTATTTGTTGTTATTATCTCTTACTTTTTTTGTATTTTCTTAAAACTGCATTGTTGGTTAAGGGCTTGTAAGTAAGCATTTCACTGTAAGGTCTACAACTGTTGTATTCGGCGCATGTGACGAATACAATTGGACTTGATTTGATTTACTAAAGACTGGAGGCCTGAAGCTTTCTGTGAGTGTCCCCTTGTCATCTCCCTCCTGTCCACTGATCCAGTGATCCAGCCTGGGGTTCTATTCCCTCCTGTCCTCTGATCCAGTGATCCAGCCTGGGGTTCTATTCCCTCCTGCCCTCTGATCCAGTGATCCAGCCTGGGGTTCTATTCCCTCCTGTCCTCTGATCCAGTGATCCAGCCTGGGGTTCTATTCCCTCTGATCCAGTGATCCAGCATGGGGTTCTATTCCCTCCTGTCCTCTGATCCAGTGATCCAGCCTGGGGTACTATTCCCTCCTGTCCTCTGATCCAGTGATCCAGCCTGGGGTTCTATTCCCTCCTGTCCTCTGATCCAGTGATCCAGCCTGGGGTTCTATTCCCTCCTGTCCTCTGATCCAGTGATCCAGCCTGGGTTACTATTCCCTCCTGTCCTCTGATCCAGTGATCCAGCCTAAGGTTCTATTCCCTCTGATCCAGTGATCCAGCCTGGGGTTCTATTCCCTCCTGTCCTCTGATCCAGTGATCCAGCCTGGGGTTCTATTCCCTCTGATCCAGTGATCCAGCCTGGGGTTCTATTCCCTCTGATCCAGTGATCCAGCATGGGGTTCTATTCCCTCCTGTCCTCTGATCCAGTGATCCAGCCTGGGGTACTATTCCCTCCTGTCCTCTGATCCAGTGATCCAGCCTGGGGTTCTATTCCCTCTGATCTAGTGATCCAGCCTGGGGTTATATTCCCTCTGATCCAGTGATCCAGCCTGGGGTTCTATTCCCTCTGATCCAGTGATCCAGCCTGGGGTACTATTCCCTCCTGTCCTCTGATTCAGTGATCCAGCCTAGAATTCTATTCCCTCTGATCAAGTAATCCAGCCTGGGGTTCTATTCCGTCTGATCTAGTGATCCAGCCTGGGGTTATATTCCCTCTGATCCAGTGATCCAGCCTGGGGTTCTATTCCCTCTGATCCAGTGATCCAGCCTGGGGTACTATTCCCTCTGATCAAGTAATCCAGCCTGGGGTTCTATTCCCTCTGATCTAGTGATCCAGCCTGGGGTACTATTCCCTCTAATCCAGTGATCCAGCCTGGGGTTCTATTCCCTCCTGTCCTCTGATCCAGTGATCCAGCCTGGGGTTCTATTCCCTCCTGTCCTCTGATCCAGTGATCCAGCCTGGGGTACTATTCCCTCTGATCCAGTGATCCAGCCTGGGGTTCTATTCCCTCTGATCCAGTGATCCAGCCTGGGGTACTATTCCCTCTGATCCAGTGATCCAGCCTGGGGTTCTATTCCCTCCTGTCCTCTGATCCAGTTATCCAGCCTGGGGTTCTATTCCCTCCTGCCCTCTGATCCAGTGATCCAGTCTGGGGTTCTATTCCCTCTGATCCAGTGATCCAGCCTGGGATGCTATTCACTCCTGGATCAGGCTGGCCATTTCTGAGATACTGTAACCGGCACGCCTGGCACTGACAATCATACCACGCTCAAAGTCCCTTAGGTCACTTGTTTTGCCCATTCTAACTTTTAATTGAAAAGTAACTGAATGCCTCGATGCCTTTGATGATCTTCATCAGATGACACTCATAGGACATCATGTTACACAATACATGTATGTTTTGTTCGATAATGTACATATTTATATCCAAAAATCTCAGTTTACATTGGCGCCTTACGTGCAGTAATGTTTTGATTCCAAAACATCGGGTGATTTTGCAGAAATACTCATAATAAACATTGATAAAAGATACAAGTGTTATTCACAGAATTAAAGATAGACTTCTCCTTAATGCAACCGCTGTGTCAGATATTTTTTTTTTATTAACGGAAAAAGCATAATCTGAGAACGGCGCTCAGAACCCAAAACAGCCAGAGGAATATCCACCATTTTGGAATCAACAAAGTTAGAAACAACACCATAAATATTCACTTACCTTTGATCTTCATCAGAAGGCACTCCCAGGAATCCCAGGTCGACAATAAATGACTGATTCGTTCCATAAAGTCCGTCATTTATGGCCAAATAGCCCCTTGTTGTAAGCGTGTTCAGCCCAGTAATCCATCTTCATGAGGCGCAGGCACTTCATCCAGACAAAAACTCAAAAAGTTCCATTACAGTCCTTTAGAAACATGTCAAACAATGTATGGAATCAATCGTTAGGATGTTTTTAACATAAAACATCAATAATGTTCCAACCGGAGAATTCCTTTGCCTTCAGAAAAGCACTGGAACTAGAGGTAACTCTGTCGGGAGCGCGCGTCATGAGACCGAGGCTCTCTGCCAGACCACTGACTCAAAGAGGTCTCATGAGCCCCTCCTTTATAGTAGAATCCTCAAACCAGTTTCTAAAGACGGTTGACATCTAGTGGAAGCCCTAGGAAGTGCAACCTCATCCATATCTCAATGTGTATTTGGTAGGTCAAGCTTTGAAAAACTACAAACCTCAGATGTCCCACTTCCTGGTTGGATTTTTCTCAGGTTTTCGCCTGCCATATGAGTTCTGTTATACTCACAGACATCATTCAAACAGTTTTAGAAACTTCACAGTGTTTTCCATCCAATAATACTAATACTATGCATATATTAGCACCTGGGACAGAGTAGGAGGCAGTTCACTCTGGGCACACTATTCATGGTTAACACCATTGTCAAAGACTGACTGTGGTAAAAACAACAGGAGATGATTAACAGACTAGTGTAATCCACCAACAGCTGTTGAATAGTCACCAGCTGAGACAACAGAGTCAGATAGCGGTTTGTCAAGGTTCTATTTAGAGGTAAGCTCTATGTTCTCTAGCCAATCCAATAGATCCAACTCTTCTCTGATTGTTGTCATACAATACGTTACATGTGTCTCTTATGACAGCTCCCTTGTGGAAGTGGATTCAATTACAGACTTGAAAACACCTGATTCCTGAAAGACAATAAAATCTGACAGTTCACCTGTGCAGTTAACAGGACCCTGATATCAGGGACCGTTGGTTACCTAAACATGTTTATGAAAGGTATTTAACCCTTTCTTCTCCAGAAATACAAAGACATTGAGCCCACGGTGAAGATGGAGGAGGTGGACGGAGAGGAACTGGTGAAGAAGTTTGCTGAGGAGATGGAGGGCATGCTGGGTAGGAAGATGAAGTCTGTCAAGAGACTGGCGGAGGCAGCGGAGGACGCTGATCTATACCATGAATTCAACGCTACTTTAGAGGTCCGTCACAGTTCCTCCTTACGAATACACTTTTTAAGGGCTGTTGTTCAAAAGTAACCGATCGTCACAGACTGAGTTGGTATACGGTGCATTCAGAGAGTATTCAGACCTCTTGACTTTATCCACATAATGTTATTATAAAATGGATGACCTTTTTTCCTGCCCCTCATCAATTTACACACAATACCCCATAATGACATCACAATACCCCATAATGACATCACAATACCCCATAATGACATCACAATACCCCATAATGACATCACAATACCCAATAAGGACATCACAATACCCCACAAAGCAAAAACAGGTTTTTATACATTTTTACAAATGTATTACACATTTTAAAAACGTATCTTAAATTTATATAAGTATTCAGACCATTTCCTCAGTATTTTGTTGAAGCAGCTTTGACAGCGATTACAGCCTTGAGTCTTCTTGGGTATGTCGCTAAACGCTTGGCACACCTGTATTTGGGGAGTTTCTCCCATTATTCTCTGCAGATCCTTTCAAGCTCTGTCAGGTTGGATGGGGAGCGTCGCTGCACAGCTATTTTCAGGTCTCTCCAGAAATTTTAGATTGGATTCAAGTCCGGGCTCTGGCTGGGACACTCAAGGACATTCAGAGAATTGTCCCGAAGCTTCTCCTAAATTGTCTTCACTGTGTGCTTGGAGTTGTTGTCCTGTAGGAAGGTCAACCTTCGTCCCAGTCTGAAGTCCTGAGCGATCTGGAGCAGGTTTTCATCAAGGATCTCTCTGTACTTTGCTCTGTTCATCTTTCCCTCGATTCTAACTAGTCTCCCTGACCTTCTCTTCCTATGATCTCTGTTGTAGTTTGACCTTCTCTCTTCCTATGATCTCTGTTGTAGTTTGACCTTCTCTCTTCCTATGATCTCTGTTGCAGTTTGACCTTCTCTCTTCCTATGATCTCTGTTGCAGTTTGACCTTCTCTCTTCCTATGATCTCTGTTGTAGTTTGACCTTCTCTTCCTATGATCTCTGTTGCAGTTTGACCTTCTCTCTTCCTATGAAGAACTGTTGCAGTTCGACCTTCTCTTCCTATGATCTCTGTTGCAGTTTGACCTTCTCTCTTCCTATGATCTCTGTTGTAGTTTGACCTTCTCTTCCTATGATCTCTGTTGTAGTTTGACCTTCTCTCTTCCTATGATCTCTGTTGCAGTTTGACCTTCTCTCTTCCTATGATCTCTGTTGCAGTTTGACCTTCTCTTCCTATGATCTCTGTTGTAGTTTGACCTTCTCTCTTCCTATGATCTCTATTGTAGTTTGACCTTCTCTTCCTATGATCTCTGTTGTAGTTTGACCTTCTCTCTTCCTATGATCTCTGTTGCAGTTTGACCTTCTCTCTTCCTATGAAGAACTGTTGCAGTTCGACCTTCTCTTCCTATGATCTCTGTTGCAGTTTGACCTTCTCTCTTCCTATGATCTCTGTTGTAGTTTGACCTTCTCTTCCTATGATCTCTGTTGTAGTTTGACCTTCTCTCTTCCTATGATCTCTGTTGCAGTTTGACCTTCTCTCTTCCTATGATCTCTGTTGCAGTTTGACCTTCTCTTCCTATGATCTCTGTTGTAGTTTGACCTTCTCTCTTCCTATGATCTCTATTGTAGTTTGACCTTCTCTTCCTATGATCTCTGTTGTAGTTTGACCTTCTCTCTTCCTATGATCTCTGTTGCAGTTTGACCTTCTCTCTTCCTATGATCTCTGTTGTAGTTTGACCTTCTCTTCCTATGATCTCTGTTGCAGTTTGACCTTCTCTCTTCCTATGAAGAACTGTTGCAGTTCGACCTTCTCTTCCTATGATCTCTGTTGCAGTTTGACCTTCTCTCTTCCTATGATCTCTGTTGTAGTTTGACCTTCTCTTCCTATGATCTCTGTTGTAGTTTGACCTTCTCTCTTCCTATGATCTCTGTTGCAGTTTGACCTTCTCTCTTCCTATGATCTCTGTTGCAGTTTGACCTTCTCTTCCTATGATCTCTGTTGTAGTTTGACCTTCTCTCTTCCTATGATCTCTATTGTAGTTTGACCTTCTCTTCCTATGATCTCTGTTGTAGTTTGACCTTCTCTCTTCCTATGATCTCTGTTGTAGTTTGACCTTCTCTCTTCCTATGATCTCTGTTGTAGTTTGACCTTCTCTCTTCCTATGATCTCTGTTGTAGTTTGACCTTCTCTTCCTGTGATCTCTGTTGCAGTTTGACCTTCTCTCTTCCTATGATCTCTGTTGTAGTTTGACCTTCTCTTCCTATGATCTTTGTTGTAGTTTGACCTTCTCTCTTCCTATGATCTCTGTTGTAGTTTGACCTTCTCTTCCTATGATCTTTGTTGTAGTTTGACCTTCTCTCTTCCTATGATCTCTATTGTAGTTTGACCTTCTCTTCCTATGATCTCTGTTGTAGTTTGACCTTCTCTCTTCCTATGATCTCTGTTGTAGTTTGACCTTCTCTCTTCCTATGATCTCTGTTGTAGTTTGACCTTCTCTCTTCCTATGATCTCTGTTGTAGTTTGACCTTCTCTTCCTGTGATCTCTGTTGCAGTTTGACCTTCTCTCTTCCTATGATCTCTGTTGTAGTTTGACCTTCTCTTCCTATGATCTTTGTTGTAGTTTGACCTTCTCTCTTCCTATGATCTCTATTGTAGTTTGACCTTCTCTTCCTATGATCTCTGTTGTAGTTTGACCTTCTCTCTTCCTATGATCTCTGTTGTAGTTTGACCTTCTCTCTTCCTATGATCTCTGTTGTAGTTTGACCTTCTCTCTTCCTATGATCTCTGTTGCAGTTTGACCTTCTCTCTTCCTATGATCTCTGTTGTAGTTTGACCTTCTCTTCCTATGATCTCTGTTGCAGTTTGACCTTCTCTCTTCCTATGAAGAACTGTTGCAGTTCGACCTTCTCTTCCTATGATCTCTGTTGCAGTTTGACCTTCTCTCTTCCTATGATCTCTATTGTAGTTTGATCTTCTCTTCCTATGATCTCTGTTGTAGTTTGACCTTCTCTCTTCCTATGATCTCTGTTGTAGTTTGACCTTCTCTCTTCCTATGATCTCTGTTGTAGTTTGACCTTCTCTCTTCCTATGATCTCTGTTGTAGTTTGACCTTCTCTCTTCCTATGATCTCTGTTGTAGTTTGACCTTCTCTCTTCCTATGATCTCTGTTGCAGTTTGACCTTCTCTCTTCCTATGATCTCTATTGTAGTTTGACCTTCTCTTCCTATGATCTCTGTTGTAGTTTGACCTTCTCTCTTCCTATGATCTCTGTTGTAGTTTGACCTTCTCTTCCTATGATCTCTGTTGCAGTTTGACCTTCTCTCTTCCTATGATCTCTGTTGCAGTTTGACCTTCTCTTCCTATGATCTCTGTTGCAGCTTGACCTTCTCTCTTCCTATGATCTCTGTTGCAGTTTGACCTTCTCTCTTCCTATGATCTCTGTTGCAGTAACTCTTATATCTCCTCATCAGTCTGACTACAGTAACTCTGTGATTTCTCTCTCCTCATCAGTCTGACTACAGTAACTCTGTGATTTCTCTCTCCTCATCAGTCTGACTACAGTAACTCTGTGATTTATCTCTCCTCATCAGTCAGACTACAGTAACTCTGTGATTTCTCTCTCCTCATCAGTCTGACTACAGTAACTCTGTGATTTCTCTCTCCTCATCAGTCAGACTACAGTAACTCTGTGATTTCTCTCTCCTCGTCAGTCAGACTACAGTAACTCTGTGATTTCTCTCTCCTCATCAGTCAGACTACAGTAACTCTGTGATTTCTCTCTCCTCATCAGTCAGACTACAGTAACTCTGTGATTTCTCTCTCCTCATCAGTCAGACTACAGTAACTCTGTGTTTTCTCTCTCCTCATCAGTCAGACTACAGTAACTCTGTGATTTCTCTCTCCTCATCAGTCTGACTACAGTAACTATGTGATTTCTCTCTCCTCATCAGTCAGACTACAGTAACTCTGTGATTTCTCTCTCCTCATCAGTTCGACTACTACAACTCTATGCTGATCAACTCGGTGGATAAAGATGGAAACTCTATCGAGCTGGGAGGAGAGTTTCCTCTGGAAGAGAATGAACACTTCAACAAGCTCCAGGTCAACACTCTGCAGAGCGACATACAGGTTCCCACCAACGTTTACAACAAAGGTCAGCTTGTGGTGGTTCATTTAGCCATGGTCTCTCAACGTTATCCAGACAGGGTTGGGTTAGCTCCCTGTCTGGTCCATTTAGCCATGGTCTCTCAACGTTATCCAGACAGGGTTGGGTTAGCTCCCTGTCTGGTCCATTTAGCCATGGTCTCTCAACGTTATCCAGACAGGGTTGGGTTAGCTCCCTGTCTGGTCCATTTAGCCATGGTCTCTCAACGTTATCCAGACAGGGTTGGGTTAGCTTCCTGTCTGGTCCATTTAGCCATGGTCTCTCAACGTTATCCAGACAGGGTTGAGTTAGCTCCCTGTCTGGTCCATTTAGCCATGGTCTCTCAACGTTATCCAGACAGGGTTGGGTTAGCTCCCTGTCTGGTCCATTTAGCCATGGTCTCTCAACGTTATCCAGACAGGGTTGGGTTAGCTCCCTGTCTGGTCCATTTAGCCATGGTCTCTCAACGTTATCCAGACAGGGTTGGGTTAGGCTCCCTGTCTGGTTGATTTAGCCATGGTCTCTCAACGTTATCCAGACAGGGTTGGGTTAGCTCCCTGTCTGGTTCATTTAGCCATGGTCTCTCAACATTATCCAGACAGGGTTGGGTTAGCTCCCTGTCTGGTTCAACGTTATCCAGACAGGGTTGGGTTAGCTCCCTGTCTGGTCCATTTAGCCATGGTCTCTCAACGTTATCCAGACAGGGTTGGGTTAGCTCCCTGTCTGGTTCACCGTTATTCAGACAGGGTTAGGTTAGCTCCCTGTCTGGTCCATTTAGCCATGGTCTCTCAACGTTATCCAGACAGGGTTGGGTTAGCTCCCTGTCTGGTTCATTTGGCCATGGTCTCTCAACGTTATCCAGACAGGGTTGGGTTAGCTCCCTGTCTGGTTCATTTAGCCATGGTCTCTCAACGTTATCCAGACAGGGTTGGGTTAGCTCCCTGTCTGGTTCATTTAGCCATGGTCTCTCAACGTTATCCAGACAGGGTTGGGTTAGCTCCCTGTCTGGTTCATTTAGCCATGGTCTCTCAAAGTTATCCAGACAGGGTTGGGTTAGCTCCCTGTCTGGTTCATTTAGCCATGGTCTCTCAACGTTATCCAGACAGGGTTGGGTTAGCTCCCTGTCTGGTTCAACGTTATCCAGACAGGGTTGGGTTAGCTCCCTGTCTGGTTCATTTAGCCATGGTCTCTCAACGTTATCCAGACAGGGTTGGGTTAGGCTCCCTGTCTGGTTCAACGTTATCCAGACAGGGTTGGGTTAGCTCCCTGTCTGGTTCAACGTTATCCAGACAGGGTTGGGTTAGCTCCCTGTCTGGTTCAACGTTATCCAGACAGGGTTGGGTTAGGCTCCCTGTCTGGTTCAACGTTATCCAGACAGGGTTGGGTTAGCTCCCTGTCTGGTTCATTTAGCCATGGTCTCTCAACGTTATCCAGACAGGGTTGGGTTAGAGAGGCAGAGGCCTTAAAGGGAGCAATGTTCATCAGATACTAACACTTTACCCTGCTCCTCTCTCTCTCTCTCTCTCTCTCTCTCTCTCTCTCTCTCTCTCTCTCTCTCTCTCTCTCTCTCTCTCTCTCCCTCTCTCTTTCTTTCTCTCGCACTCTCTCTTTCGCTCTCTCACACACTTGCGCTCTCTCTCTCTCTCTGGCTCTCTCTCTCTCTCTTTCTGTCTCTCTCTCTCTCTCTCTCTCTCTCTCACACACTTCCTCTCTCACACTCTGTCCCACACTCTCTCTCTCTTTCTCTCTCTCCCACACTCTCTCTCTTTCTCTCTCTCCCACACTCTCTCTTACTTCCTCCCTGTCCCTCTGCTTCTACTCCCCTATCCCTCCCCTCTCTCTCGCTCTCTCTCTCTCACACACCTGCGCTATCTCTCTCTCTCACACACCTGCGCTATCTCTCTCTCACACACCTGCGCTATCTCTCTCTCACACACCTGCGCTATCTCTCTCTCTCACACTTCCTCTTTCTGGCTCTCTCTCTCTCTCTCTCTCTCTCTCTCTCTCTCTCTCTCTCTCTCTCTCTCTCTCTCTCTCTCTCTCTCTCTCTCTCTCTCTCTCTCTCTCTCTCTCTCTCTCTCTCTCTGTCTCTGTCTCTGTCTCTGTCTCTGTCTCTGTCTCTCTCTGTCTGGTCAGACCCTGGTATTCTAAACGGGGTGTACATGTCGGAGGCCCTGAACGATGTGTTCGTGGATAACTTCCAGAAGGACCCTACTCTAACCTGGCAGTACTTTGGCAGTGCCACTGGCTTCTTCAGACTCTACCCAGGTAACAACACACTCAGGCAGACAGGCAAGCAGGACGGGACAAGACAGGACAAATATACAGATCAGCACTCCACACTGCAGCAGGCCCAGCTGAACCCAATAGCCCTGCTAGGTTTAACTGACAGCAGTTTTAATGGAGAATAGCAGTGTCTATAGCTGAGTCATTCTGGTCATTAGAGGTATAGTGGGACTCAGCTGTTCCAGTCTATAACTGAGTCTATCAGGTCATTAGAGGTATAGTGGGACTCAGCTGTTCCAGTCTATAACTGAGTCTATCAGGTCATTAGAGGTATAGTGGGACTCAGCTGTTCCAGTCTATAACTGAGTCTATCAGGTCATCTGAACTGCTAATTCAGCATTGTACCATATTGTGAGTTCACCAGGTATTTCCAATACACCATTTCCACAGGCATCGCATGGACCCCAGATGAAAATGGTGTCGTCACGTTTGACTGCAGGAACAGAAACTGGTGAGTTCCTAAACCTGCATCCCAAATGGCACCCTATTCCCTACATAGAGCCCTGGTCAACAGTAGTACACGATATAGGGAATAGGGCCCTGGTCAACAGTAGTCCACTATGTAGGGAATATGGCTCTGGTTAACAGTAGTCCAGTATATAGGGAATAGGGCTCTGGTCAACAGTAGTGCACTATGTAGGGAATAGGGCCCTGGTCAACAGTAGTGCACCATATAGGGAATAGGGTTTAATTTGGGGCGTTGTGCAGCCCATATCTGCCTGTCTGTCTTCCTGCTCTGAGAGCCTTTTTGTTAGGAGGAAAGAGGAAGTCATCTGGGAGTATTTCCTGTGTGAGCCTGTAGTAATGAGGAAGTAATCTGTTAGATTCCCTGAACCCAGCAGTTCCTTGGCTATCTAGCTTCACTAATCTGTTATTTCGGTGACTGGCCGTCTGTCCTTGGTCTGCAGGGAATTACAACCCCCACGCTGCCACCTGATAGGCTGGCTATTACCATCCCTGGGTCTGGTGGTCACGGCAACCTGGACAGCAGCTCCTGTGGGGAAAACACAGTGTCCGGGTCAAAGGGTCACTATTGAGGAGTAATTTGTGGTCTGTCCTGTACGTTTTGACAGCGTAGATTAGGTCCGTTACGGTCTAACTAAATGTAGAGCAGAGCAGAGGGGATTTGGAATCACACTCTCTTGATGAGGCGTTGCCCTGGCTGAGGAACGAGGATTGGAAAGGTCTGGTAGCTTTCACTAAATCCCCAGGTTTTCCAGGAATCCCAGTTGGAGACTTCTCAGGTGTCCTGTTTATTCACACTGAGGGTGGTTTGATGTCTGAACGTTTGGTTTGTTTTTTTCCACACTTTAGTTTATGTACTTTTCTGTACAATGCACTTTTTGGGCATCATGATGTCCCAATACATCATCTCTACTTTTGCATAATAGTCTCAGTTTAGGAGTCTTCCTAATTTGGTATAAAAGGACCTTAAACCTTTTTACTGCAGTGGGGAAATCAGGGTCACACAGAGTGTTTCTTGGTCTTAAACAAATCTACGTTGAAACAAAATGTACACCTCACACACGTGGTTATGGGCTGAACAGAAAGAAGACACCTGTACCATGTCAGATATAGAGTTGAAATGTATTACATGTTGAGTTTGCTTCCCAATATTACACTTTATATTCATCACAGAAGACTGAAGCATAACACAACTGGTTGACATAGAAACACCAGATTTTCGTCATGAAAAATAAAAAAAGTGTATTAATTTTTAAAAATATGAACAACATTCCACCCATGAGGTCATTTGACTGCAGGAGAGGAGCCAGACAGCCACACATCGCTGGATGTTGAGAGTGTCCTCAGTCTTGGATATTGAGAGTGTCCTCAGTCTTGGATATTGAGAGTGTCCTCAGTCTTGGATATTGAGAGTGTCCTCAGTCTTGGATATTGAGAGTGTCCTCAGTCTTGGATATTGAGAGTGTCCTCAGTCTTGGATATTGAGAGTGTCCTCAGTCTTGGATATTGAGAGTGTCCTCAGTCTTGGATGTTGAGAGTGTCCTCAGTCTTGGATATTGAGAGTGTCCTCAGTCTTGGATATTGAGAGTGTCCTCAGTCTTGGATGTTGAGAGTGTCCCCAGTCTTGGATATTGAGTGTCCTTAGTCTTGGATATTGAGTGTCCTCAGTCTTGGATGTTGAGAGTGTCCTCAGTCTTGGATATTGAGTGTCCTTAGTCTTGGATATTGAGTGTCCTCAGTCTTGGATGTTGAGAGTGTCCTCAGTCTTGGATATTGAGAGTGTCCTCAGTCTTGGATATTGAGAGTGTCCTCAGTCTTGGATGTTGAGAGTGTTCTCAGTCTTGGATGTTGAGAGTGTCCTCAGTCTTGGATGTTGAGAGTGTCCTGAGTCTTGGATATTGAGAGTGTCCTCAGTCTTGGATATTGAGAGTGTCCTCAGTCTTGGATATTGAGAGTGTCCTCAGTCTTGGATGTTGAGAGTGTCCTCAGTCTTGGATGTTGAGAGTGTCCTCAGTCTTGGATATTGAGAGTGTCCTCAGTCTTGGATATTGAGAGTGTCCTCAGTCTTGGATGTTGAGAGTGTCCTCAGTCTTGGATGTTGAGAGTGTCCTCAGTCTTGGATGTTGAGAGTGTCCTCAGTCTTGGATGTTGAGAGTGTCCTCAGTCTTGGATATTGAGAGTGTCCTCAGTCTTGGATGTTGAGAGTCTCCCCAGTCTTGGATATTGAGTGTCAATAGTCTTGGATATTGAGAGTGTCCTCAGTCTTGGATGTTGAGAGTGTCCTCAGTCTTGGATGTTGAGTGTCCTTAGTCTTGGATATTGAGTGTCCTCAGTCTTGGATGTTGAGAGTGTCCTCAGTCTTGGATATTGAGAGTGTCCTCAGTCTTGGATATTGAGAGTGTCCTCAGTCTTGGATGTTGAGAGTGTTCTCAGTCTTGGATGTTGAGAGTGTCCTCAGTCTTGGATGTTGAGAGTGTCCTGAGTCTTGGATATTGAGAGTGTCCTCAGTCTTGGATGTTGAGAGTGTCCTCAGTCTTGGATGTTGAGAGTGTCCTCAGTCTTGGATATTGAGAGTGTCCTCAGTCTTGGATGTTGAGAGTGTCCTCAGTCTTGGATATTGAGAGTGTCCTCAGTCTTGGATGTTGAGAGTGTCCTCAGTCTTGGATGTTGAGCGTGTTCTCAGTCTTGGGTATTGAGAGTGTCCTCAGTCTTGGATGTTGAGAGTGTCCTCAGTCTTGGATGTTGAGAGTGTCCTCAGTCTTGCATATTGAGAGTGTCCTCAGTCTTGGATATTGAGAGTGTCCTCAGTCTTGGATGTTGAGAGTGTCCTCAGTCTTGGATGTTGAGAGTGTCCTCAGTCTTGGATGTTGAGAGTGTCCTCAGTCCTGGATATTAGAGTGTCCTCAGTCTTGGATGTTGAGAGTGTCCTCAGTCTTGGATGTTGAGAGTGTCCTCAGTCTTGGATGTTGAGTGTCCTTAGTCTTGGATGTTGAGTGTCCTCAGTCTTGGATGTTGAGAGTGTTCTCAGTCTTGGATATTGAGAGTGTCCTCAGTCTTGGATGTTGAGAGTGTCCTCAGTCTTGGATGTTGAGAGTGTCCTCAGTCTTGGATATTGAGAGTGTCCTCAGTCTTGGATATT
The DNA here is from genome assembly GCF_057628025.1 of Oncorhynchus mykiss. Taxonomy (NCBI): domain Eukaryota; kingdom Metazoa; phylum Chordata; class Actinopteri; order Salmoniformes; family Salmonidae; genus Oncorhynchus; species Oncorhynchus mykiss. The sequence continues at coordinate 75,946,393 of NC_143036.1, read as the reverse complement.
GAGAGTGTCCTCAGTCTTGAATGTTGAGAGTGTCCTCAGTCTTGGATGTTGAGAGTGTCCTCAGTCTTGGATGTTGAGAGTGTCCTCAGTCTTGGATGTTGAGAGTGTCCTCAGTCCTGGATATTAGAGTGTCCTCAGGCTTGGATGTTGAGAGTGTCCTCAGTCTTGGATGTTGAGAGTGTCCTCAGTCTTGGATGTTGAGTGTCCTTAGTCTTGGATATTGAGTGTCCTCAGTCTTGGATGTTGAGAGTGTCCTCAGTCTTGGATATTGAGAGTGTCATCAGTCTTGGATATTGAGAGTGTCCTCAGTCTTGGATGTTGAGAGTGTTCTCAGTCTTGGATGTTGAGAGTGTCCTCAGTCTTGGATGTTGAGAGTGTCCTGAGTCTTGGATATTGAGAGTGTCCTCAGTCTTGGATATTGAGAGTGTCCTCAGTCTTGGATATTGAGAGTGTCCTCAGTCTTGGATGTTGAGAGTGTCCCCAGTCTTGGATATTGAGTGTCAATAGTCTTGGATATTGAGTGTCCTCAGTCTTGGATGTTGAGAGTGTCCTCAGTCTTGGATGTTGAGTGTCCTTAGTCTTGGATATTGAGTGTCCTCAGTCTTGGATGTTGAGAGTGTCCTCAGTCTTGGATATTGAGAGTGTCCTCAGTCTTGGATATTGAGAGTGTCCTCAGTCTTGGATGTTGAGAGTGTTCTCAGTCTTGGATGTTGAGAGTGTCCTCAGTCTTGGATGTTGAGAGTGTCCTGAGTCTTGGATATTGAGAGTGTCCTCAGTCTTGGATATTGAGAGTGTCCTCAGTCTTGGATGTTGAGAGTGTCCTCAGTCTTGGATGTTGAGAGTGTCCTCAGTCTTGGATATTGAGAGTGTCCTCAGTCTTGGATATTGAGAGTGTCCTCAGTCTTGGATATTGAGAGTGTCCTCAGTCTTGGATGTTGAGAGTGTCCTCAGTCTTGGATATTGAGAGTGTCCTCAGTCTTGGATGTTGAGAGTGTCCTCAGTCTTGGATGTTGAGAGTGTCCTCAGTCTTGGATATTGAGAGTGTTCTCAGTCTTGGATATTGAGAGTGTCCTCAGTCTTGGATATTGAGAGTGTCCTCAGTCTTGGATGTTGAGAGTGTCCTCAGTCTTGGATATTGAGAGTGTCCTCAGTCTTGGATATTGAGAGTGTCCTCAGTCTTGGATGTTGAGAGTGTCCTCAGTCTTGGATGTTGAGAGTGTCCTCAGTCTTGGATGTTGAGTTGATGTTGAGAGTGTCCTCAGTCTTGGATGTTGAGAGTGTCCTCAGTCTTGGATGTTGAGAGTGTCCTCAGTCCTGGATATTAGCGTGTCCTCAGGCTTGGATGTTGAGAGTGTCCTCAGTCTTGGATGTTGAGAGTGTCCTCAGTCTTGGATGTTGAGTGTCCTTAGTCTTGGATATTGAGTGTCCTCAGTCTTGGATGTTGAGAGTGTCCTCAGTCTTGGATATTGAGAGTGTCCTCAGTCTTGGATATTGAGTGTGTCCTCAGTCTTGGATGTTGAGAGTGTTCTCAGTCTTGGATGTTGAGAGTGTCCTCAGTCTTGGATGTTGAGAGTGTCCTGAGTCTTGTATATTGAGAGTGTCCTCAGTCTTGGATATTGAGAGTGTCCTCAGTCTTGGATGTTGAGAGTGTCCTCAGTCTTGGATGTTGAGAGTGTCCTCAGTCTTGGATATTGAGAGTGTCCTCTGTCTTGGATATTTAGAGTGTCCTCAGTCTTGGATATTGAGAGTGTCCTCAGTCTTGGATGTTGAGAGTGTCCTCAGTCTTGGATATTGAGGATGTCCTCAGTCTTGGATGTTGAGAGTGTTCTCAGTCTTGGATATTGAGAGTGTCCTCAGTCTTGGATATTGAGAGTGTCCTCAGTCTTGGATGTTGAGGGTGTTCTCAGTCTTGGATGTTGAGAGTGTCCTCAGTCTTGGATGTTGAGAGTGTCCTCAGTCTTGGATGTTGAGAGTGTTGTCGGTCTGATGGTTAAGACAATGGCTTGGTGTGGTATTTAAGAAGTTCCTGGTCGACAGAGGACAGGATAAGAGAGGAGCGGCCTTCCTCCCACCCTCCTCCCCTTCGATCGTCATCTCTTTATTTACACCCTCCATGTGACCTCCCTCCCTCCTCCCCTTCCATCCTCTCTTTATTTACACCCTCCATGTGACCTTCCTCCCTCCTCCCCTTCCATCCTCTCTTTATCCTTATCCTCCAGTGTGCCCAAGCTCATTAACCTCTCAGGAGATATTCCTGGACAGTTCTGACTCCTCCTTCCAACTGTTCCATTGTTCCGTATCAGAACCATAGAACCAGCTGGAATTCTAAGAATGTCTGGGTAATCGTGTATCCACTGAACCTTGACCTCTCGTATAAACCTTTGGCCTTGGCTTGCAATAGGTCCAGCCAGACAGGTCTTTAGAGCAGACAGGCCATTAGAGCAGACAGGCCATTAGAGCAGACAGGACATTAGAGCAGACAGGCATTTAGAGCAGACAGGCCATTAGAGCAGACAGGCAATTAGAGCAGACATGCCATTAGAGCAGACAGGCATTTAGAGCAGACAGGCCATTAGAGCAGACAGGCCATTAGAGCAGACAGGTCATTAGAGCAGACAGGTAATTAGAGCAGACAGGTATTTAGAGCAGACAGGCCATTCGAGCAGACAGGCCATTCGAGCAGACACTCCATTAGAGTAGACAGGCCATTAGAGCAGACAGGCCATTAGAGCAGACAGGTCTTTAGAGCAGACAGGCATTTAGAGCAGACAGGTATTTAGAGCAGACAGGTTTTTAGAGCAGACAGGTATTTAGAGCAGACAGGTATTTAGAGCAGACAGGTATTTAGAGCAGACAGGTCTTTAGAGCAGACAGGTATTTAGAGCAGACAGGTCATTAGAGCAGACAGGTCATTAGAGCAGACAGGTAATTAGAGCAGACATGTATTTAGAGCAGACAGGTCATTAGAGCAGACAGGTCTTTAGAGCAGACAGGTCATTAGAGCAGACAAGTCTTTAGAGCAGACAGGTCATTAGAGCAGACAGGTCTTTAGAGCAGACAGGTCTTTAGAGCAGACAGGTCTTTAGAGCAGACAGGTCATTAGAGCAGACAGGTCATTAGAGCAGACAGGTATTTAGAGCAGACAGGTCATTAGAGCAGACAGGTAATTAGAGCAGACAGGTCATTAGAGCAGACAGGTCTTTAGAGCAGACAGGTATTTAGAGCAGACAGGTCATTAGAGCAGACAGGTCATTAGAGCAGACAGGTCTTTAGAGCAGACAGGTCATTAGAGCAGACAGGTAATTAGAGCAGACAGGTCTTTAGAGCAGACAGGTCTTTAGAGCAGACAGGTCATTAGAGCAGACAGGTAATTAGAGCAGACAGGCCTTTATAGCAGACAGGTCTTTAGAGCAGACAGGCCTTTAGAGCAGACAGACAGGCCTTTAGAGCAGACAGAACTTTATAATCCGTATCGTATACGTCCCACCTTTGTTGATATCCAGATGCCCCAACAGACCAACAAATACCTGAAAACCAAATATCTGATTCATTTAATCAGTTGACCTTTGCCCTCTGCTCTGTTCCAGGTACATCCAGGCTGCGACCTCTCCCAAGGACATCATCATCGTAGTGGACGTCAGCGGGAGTATGAAGGGTCTCAGGCTCACTATCGCCAAGCACACTATTAACACCATCCTGGACACACTAGGGGAGAATGACTTTGTCAACGTCATCGCCGTGAGTAACTAGGAGATTAACACACACACATTATTTACTCTGCCTCCCGCAGCGTTTAACACACGCGCGTGCACACACACACGCACACACTCATGCACGCACGCACACACTCACACTCACAGACACACACACACATGCAAGCAAAACACACACACACACATGCAAGCAAAACACACACGCAAGCAAAACACACACACACACACACGCACGCGCACACACACACACACACACATACACACGCACGCACGCACACACTCACACTCACAGACACACACACACATGCAAGCAAAACACACACACACACATGCAAGCAAAACACACACGCAAGCAAAACACACACACACACACACGCACGCGCACACACACACACACACACACATACACACGCACGCACGCACACACTCACACTCACAGACACACATGCAAGCAAAACACACACACCTCACACATTATTTACTCTGCCTCCCGCAGCGTTTAACACACGCGCGCACACACACACACACGCACACGCATGCAAGCAAAACACACACACAAGCAAAACAGACCCAATGAGACCCACACAGACACACCATTTAGGGCTGACCTGGATTTAATGATTCAGCTGCAATGGAATAAAATCATTGAAAATGATGTGTGCATCTCCAATCATACACAATATGTTATGGTGAATTATGGCAGAATGATCCATGTATTTATACAACCCCATCTGCCCAATTCAGAACATGTTGATGGTTATATTGCTGGAAGGTCATCATGTATGATAAGGTGCCTCGGCCAGAAGACGATTGGACAACATGTGTCATGTGATGTTACATACACTGCTGTTGTTAAATTGGACATCACAGAGATTCTCTGTTCCAGCTGAGATTACACCTGCTGAACTCCTTAACTCTCCTTGACCTGTTTCCCTATACGTGCACGCACGCACGCACGCACGCACGCACGCACACACACACACACACACACACACACACACACACACACACACACACACACACGTCTGATCCTTGACCTGTTTTCCCCATGCGTTCTGTCCCACAGTACAGCGACTATGTCCAATACGTTGAACCCTGCTTCAAGGGAACCCTGGTCCAGGCTGACCTGGACAACCGAGAGGTAACCAATGGATCTATAATGCTAATCAACTCAATTCATCAATTAAGGCCCATAAGCTGTTTGCTCATTAAGGCTGGTTAAGAAGGCTCAGAGCGATAGGATTCACACCAGTGGGCCGGGTGCCACTAGACTACTGTTCCTGGCAGGGACTCGGAGTCACGAAGTGTAAAGGGCTTTGACAGCACGGCAACTCTTCCCTCCCTCCCTCCCTCCCTCCCTCCCTCCCTCCCTCCCTCCCTCCCTCCCTCCCTCCCTCCCTCCCTCCCTCCCTCCCTCCCTCCCTCCCTCCCTCCCTCCCTCCCTCCATCCCTCTATCCCTCCCTCCCTCTATCCCTCCCTCCCTCTATCCCTCCCTCCCTCTATCCCTCCCTCCCTCCCTCTATCTCACCCTCCCTCTATCCCTCCCTCCCTCTATCCCTCTCTTTTCTCACCTCTCTCTCACCCTCCCTCTATCCCTCCCCCCTCTATCCCTAACTTCCTCTATCCCTCTCCCTCTATTCCTATATCCCTAACTCCCTCTATCCCTCCTCCTCTATCCCTCCCTCCTCCTCTTCCTCTCCCTCCCATCTATCCCTCCCTCCCTCTATCTCACCCTCCTATCTCCCTCCCTCTATCTCTCCTCCCCTCACCTCCTCTATCTCACCCTCCCTTCTATCTCACCCTCCCTCTATCCCTAACTTCCTCTATCCCTAACTCCCTCTATTCCTCTATCCCTCCCTCTCCCTCCCTCCTCCCTCCCTCTATCCTAACTGTCTCTATCCCTCCCTCACTCTATCCCTCTCTCTATCCCTCCCTCCCTCTCTCTATCCCTCCCTCTATCCCTCCCTCCCTCCCTCCCTCCCTCCCCTCCCTCCCTCCCTCCCTCCCTCCCTCCCTCCCTCCCTCCCTCCCCTCTATCCCTCCCTCCCTCTATCCCTCCCTCCCTCCCTCTATCTCACCCTCCCTCTATCCCTCCCTCCCTCTATCTCACCCTCTCTTTATCTCACCTCCCTCTATCTCACCCTCCCTCTATCCCTCCCTCCCTCTATCCCTAACTTCCTCTATCCCTCCCTCCCTCTATTCCTATATCCCTAACTCCCTCTATCCCTCCCCTCCCTCTATCCCCTCCCTCCCTCTATCCCTCTATCCTCCCTCCCTCTATCTCACCCTCCCTCTATCCCCCCTCCCTCTATCCCTCCCTCCCTCTATTCTCCCTCCCTCTATCTCACCCTCACCCTCTCTCTATCTCACCCTCCCTCTATCTCACCCTCCCTCTATCTCACCCTCCCTCTATCCCTAACTTCCTCTATCCCTAACTCCCTCTATTCCTCTATCCCTCCCTCTATCCCTCCCTCCCTCCCTCTATCCATCCCTCCCTCTATCCCTAACTCCCTCTATTCCTCTATCCCTCCCTCTATCCCTCCCTCCCTCCCTCCCTCTATCCCTAACTGTCTCTATCCCTCCCTCACTCTATCCCTCTCTCTATCCCTCCCTCCCTCCCTCTATCCCTCCCTCTATCCCTCCCTCCCTCCCTCCCTCCCTCCCTCCCTCCATCCCTCC
>NC_143036.1:75892500-75935000 GCF_057628025.1 Oncorhynchus mykiss | reverse complement strand
CTACAACCCTACAACCCACTGTATAGCAGTAATACTGTTCTACAACCCACTGTATAGCAGTAACCCTGTTCTACAACCCACTGTATAGCAGTAACCCTGTTCTACAACCTTACTGTATAGCAGTAACCCTGTTCTACAACCCCACTGTATGGCAGTAACCCTGTTCTACAACCCACTGTATAGCAGTAACCCTGTTCTACAACCCACTGTATAGCAGTAACCCTGTTCTACAACCCACTGTATAGCAGTAACACTGTTCTGCAGGTCTGTTTGCAGCGCTGCATCTTCTGTGACCCCTCATCCTGACCCAGTAAATTATGACCCCTCATCCTGACCCAGTAAAATATGACCCCTCATCCTGACCCAGTAAATTATGACCCCTCATCCTGACCCAGTAAAATATGACCCCTCATCCTGACCCAGTAAAATATGACCCCTCATCCTGACCCAGTAAATTATGACCCCTCATCCTGACCCAGTAAAATATGACCCCTCATCCTGACCCAGTAAAATATGACCCCTCATCCTGACCCAGTAAAATATGACCCCTCATCCTGACCCAGTAAAATATGACCCCTCATCCTGACCCAGTAGAACATAACCCCTCATCCTGACCCAGTAAAATATGACCCCTCATCCTGACCCAGTAAAATATGACCCCTCATCCTGACCCAGTAAAATATGACCCCTCATCCTGACCCAGTAAAATATGACCCCTCATCCTGACCCAGTAGAACATAACCCCTCATCCTGACCCAGTAAATTATGACCCCTCATCCTGACCCAGTAGAATATGACCCCTCATCCTGACCCAGTAAAATATGACCCCTCATCCTGACCCAGTCAAACATGACCCCTCATCCTGACCCAGTAGAACATGACCCCTCATCCTGACCCAGTAAAATATGACCCCTCATCCTGACCCAGTCAAATATGACCCCTCATCCTGACCCAGTAGAACATGACCCCTCATCCTGACCCAGTAGAACATAACCCCTCATCCTGACCCAGTCAAATATGGCCCCTCATCCTGACCCAGTAAAATATGACCCCTCATCCTGACCCAGTAGAACATAACCCCTCATCCTGACCCAGTAGAACATGACCCCTCATCCTGACCCAGTCAAATATGACCCCTCATCTTGACCCAGTAGAATATGACCCCTCATCCTGACCCAGGTAAATATGACCCCTCATCCTGACCCAGTAGAACATAACCCCTGAACATGACCCCTCATCCTGACCCAGTCAAATATGACCCCTCATCTTGACCCAGTCGAATATGACCCCTCATCCTGACCCAGGTAAATATGACCCCTCATCCTGACCCAGTAGAACATGACCCCTCATCCTGACCCAGTCAAATATGACCCCTCATCTTGACCCAGTAGAATATGACCCCTCATCCTGACCCAGGTAAATATGACCCCTCATCCTGACCCAGTCAAATATGACCCCTCATCCTGACCCAGTCAAATATGACCCCTCATCCTGACCCAGTCAAATATGACCCCTCATCCTGACCCAGTCAAATGTGCTCTATATGAATAGACAGTAATCAGTCTTAATCGACATCCATAGCAACACAGTCCTCCCATCTGTATGTAGTGAGACATAGCAACACAGTCCTCCCATCTGTATGTAATGAGACATAGTAACACAGTCCTCCCATCTGTATGTAATGAGACATAGTAACACAGCCCTCCCATCTGTATGTAATGAGACATAGTAACACAGTCCCCCCATCTGTATAATCACTGTATGTAATGAGACATAGTAACACAGTCCTCCCATCTGTATGTAATGAGACATAGTAACACAGCCCTCCCATCTGTATATAGTGAGACATAGTAACACAGTCCTCCCATCTGTATGTAGTGAGACATAGTAACACAGTCCTCCCATCTGTATGTAGTGAGACATAGTAACACAGTCCTCCCATCTGTATAATCACTGTATGTAGTGAGACATAGTAACACAGTCCTCCCATCTGTATAATCACTGTATGTAGTGAGACATTGTAACACAGTCCTCCCATCTGTATAATCACTGTATGTAGTGAGACATAGTAACACAGTCCTCCCATCTGTATGTAGTGAGACATAGTAACACAGTCCTCCCATCTGTATAATCACTGTATGTAGTGAGACATCGTTACACCATCCTCCTATCTGTATAATCACTGTATGTAATGAGACATAGTAACACAGTCCTCCCATCTGTATAATCACTGTATGTAGTGAGACATAGTTACACAGTCCTCCCATCTGTATAATCACTGTATGTAATGAAACATAGTAACACAGTCCTCCCATCTGTATAATCACTGTATGTCGTGAGACATCGTTACACAGTCCTCCCATCTGTATGTAGTGAGACATAGTAACACAGTCCTCCCATCTGTATGTAGTGAGACATAGTAAAACAGCCCTCCCATCTGTATAATCACTGTATGTAGTGAGACATCGTTACACAGTCCTCCCATCTGTATAATCAATGTATGTAGTGAGACATAGTAACACAGTCCTCCCATCTGTATGTAGTGAGACATAGTTACACAGTCCTCCCATCTGTATAATCACTGTATGTAATGAGACATAGTAACACAGTCCTCCCATCTGTATGTAGTGAGACATAGTAACACAGTCCTCCCATCTGTATGTAGTGAGACATAGTAACACAGTCCTCCCATCTGTATGTAGTGAGACATAGTAACACAGTCCTCCCATCTGTATGTAGTGAGACATAGTAACACAGTCCTCCCATCTGTATGTAGTGAGACATAGTAACACAGTTCCCCATCTGTATGTAGTGAGACATAGTAACACAGTCCTCCCATCTGTATAATCACTATATGTAGTGAGACATAGTAACACAGTCCTCCCATCTGTATGATCACTGTATGTAGTGAGACATAGTAACACAGTCCTCCCATCTGTATAATCACTGTATGTAGTGAGACATCGTTACACAGTCCTCCCATCTGTATAATCAATGTATGTAGTGAGACATAGTAACACAGTCCCCCCATCTGTATGTAGTGAGACATAGTTACACAGTCCTCCCATCTGTATAATCACTGCATGTAGTGAGACATAGTAACACAGTCCTCCCATCTGTATGATCACTGTATGTAGTGAGACATAGTTACACAGTCCTCCCATCTGTATAATCACTGTATGTAGTGAGACATAGTAAAACAGTCCTCCCATCTGTATGTAGTGAGACATAGTTACACAGTCCTCCCATCTGTATAATCACTGTATGTAGTGAGACATTGTAACACAGTCCTCCCATCTGTATAATCACTGTATGTAGTGAGACATAGTAACACAGTCCTCCCATCTGTATGTAGTGAGACATAGTAAAACAGTCCTCCCATCTGTATAATCACTGTATGTAGTGAGACATCGTTACACCATCCTCCCATCTGTATAATCACTGTATGTAATGAGACATAGTAACACAGTCCTCCCATCTGTATAATCACTGTATGTAGTGAGACATAGTTACACAGTCCTCCCATCTGTATAATCACTGTATGTAATGAGACATAGTAACACAGTCCTCCCATCTGTATAATCACTGTATGTAGTGAGACATAGTAACACAGTCCTCCCATCTGTATGTAGTGAGACATAGTAAAACAGTCCTCCCATCTGTATAATCACTGTATGTAGTGAGACATCGTTACACAGTCCTCCCATCTGTATAATCAATGTATGTAGTGAGACATAGTAACACAGTCCCCCCATCTGTATGTAGTGAGACATAGTTACACAGTCCTCCCATCTGTATAATCACTGTATGTAATGAGACATAGTAACACAGTCATCCCATCTGTATGTAGTGAGACATAGTAACACAGTCCTCCCATCTGTATGTAGTGAGACATAGTAACACAGTCCTCCCATCTGTATGTAGTGAGACATAGTAACACAGTCCTCCCATCTGTATGTAGTGAGACATAGTAACACAGTCCCCCCATCTGTATGTAGTGAGACATAGTAACACAGTCCTCCCATCTGTATGTAGTGAGACATAGTAACACAGTCCTCCCATCTGTATGTAATGAGACATAGTAACACAGTCCTCCCATCTGTATAATCACTGCATGTAGTGAGACATAGTAACACAGTCCTCCCATCTGTATGTAGTGAGACATAGTAACACAGTCCTCCCATCTGTATAATCACTATATGTAGTGAGACATAGTAACACAGTCCTCCCATCTGTATAATCACTATATGTAGTGAGACATAGTAACACAGTCCTCCCATCTGTATAATCACTATATGTAGTGAGACATAGTTACACAGTCCTCCCATCTGTATAATCACTGTATGTAGTGAGACATCGTTACACAGTCCTCCCATCTGTATAATCACTGTATGTAATGAGACATATTAACACAGTCCTCCCATCTGTATAATCACTATATGTAGTGAGACATCGTTACACAGTCCTCCCATCTGTATGTAGTGAGACATAGTAACACAATCCTCCCATCTGTATGTAATGAGACATAGTAACACAGTCCTCCCATCTGTATAATCACTGTATGTAGTGAGACATAGTAACACAGTCCTTCACTCTTCAATCCCAATGACTGGGGCAGGAGGGCTTAATGGAGTGTTGTTATAACTGGTTTATCCCCTGTAAGCCTGAACACCAGCCTACCCTGTACAACAACACAACACTGTCTGAATCCTTTTCATTATGTGACTGCTGAGAATCTACACTCAGTCTGAATACTCCACCAATACCACAGTGATAGATCATTAATCCTGTGTGTGCGGTAGAGAGAGAGATTACTGCTGTGTTTGCATACTCTGGGCTGGAAAAAGAGAGAGAATAAATGGTCAGGATTAGCTGTGCTAATAGCTGTGCTGCCCTCCTGTGGACGGTGAGGATAATGCACCCCACTAATAATCATCTTAACATGTGGACTGAGCTCAACACAAACACTCACTTATCACTGTCAATTATACCCCAAAGCCCATCTGCTAATGCAGTTTTGTGTGTGTGTGTGTGTGTGTGTGTGTGTGTGTGTGTGTGTGTGTGTGTGTGTGTGTGTGTGTATTGTCATATACCCTGTATACCTTGTCCCATACAGGTTACTACACACACGTCTCCACGCTGGCCGATGTTCAGGAGAATGTCATGGAGTACCTTCACGTTCTGAGTCGACCAATGGTCATCAACCATGATCATGACATCATCTGGACAGAGGCTTACATGGACAGTGCGGTGAGATTCTCTCTCTCCTCTCTCTTTTTTGTCTTTGTCTCTCTCTCTCTTTCTGACCCTCTCACTGTCTCACATCCTGTCTCTCTCTCTCTTTCTGACCCTCTCACTGTCTCTCATCCTGTCTCTCTCTCTTTCTGACCCTCTAACTGTCTCACATCCTGTCTCTTTCTCTCTTTCTGACCCTCTCACTGTCTCACATCCTGTCTCTCTCTCTTTCTGACCCTCTCACTGTCTCGCATTCTGTCTCTCTCCCGGTCTCTCTCTTTGTCTCTCTCTCTCTTTGTATCTCATTCTGATCTGTTTCTCTGTTTGTCTTCATCTGTATATTGTTTTATCTTATGTCTCCATTTCCATGTCTTCTATTCTGTTGTTTGTCTGTTCTCTCCTTCTCATCTGTGTCTTGTTCTCTCTCTCTCTCTCTCTCTCTCTCTCTCTCTCTCTCTCTCTCTCTGTCTCTCTCTCTCTGTCTCTCTCTCTCTCTCTCTGTCTCTTTTGCTCTGTCTCTTTCGCTCTGTCTCTTTCGCACTCACTCACTCACTCACTCACTCACTCACTCCCTCCCTCCCTCACTCCGCCAGCTGCCCAACACAGCAGAGGTAAAGTCTGGGCTCTGTCTAACCCTTTAGAGATCTTTAGTAAAGGTTCCATAGAAAGTGTTCACTAGCTCCTCAGCTTTTCACATGTAGCTGTTAGAAAATAGCTGCTAGTTTGGTCCAGTATACAGTTGTATTATAGAACTAGATCATGTTGGAGCTCTCCATTTCATTGTACTGTGTACTCTACACTGTATCCTGTGTACTCTACAGTGTACTCTACACTGTATACTGTGTACTCTACACTGTATCCTGTGTACTCTACACTGTATCCTGTGCATATGACGAATAAACCTGAATTGGCTAGATGTGTTTATAGTGTCAGACACTAACTAGTCTTCCTCTGTACCTGACAGTAGATGTGTTTATAGTGTCAGACACTAGTCTTCCTCTGTACCTGACAGTAGATGTGTTTATAGTGTCAGACACTAACTAGTCTTCCTCTGTACCTGACAGTAGATGTGTTTATAGTGTCAGACACTAACTAGTCTTCCTCTGTACCTGACAGTAGATGTGTTTATAGTGTCAGACACTAGTCTTCCTCTGTACCTGACAGTAGATGTGTTTATAGTGTCAGACACTAACTAGTCTTCCTCTGTACCTGACAGTAGATGTGTTTATAGTGTCAGACACCAACTAGTCTTCCTCTGTACCTGACAGTAGATGTGTTTATAGTGTCAGACACTAACTAGTCTTCCTCTGTACCTGACAGTAGATGTGTTTATAGTGTCAGACACTAACTAGTCTTCCTCTGTACCTGACAGTAGATGTGTTTATAGTGTCAGACACTAACTAGTCTTCCTCTGTACCTGACAGTAGATGTGTTTATAGTGTCAGACACTAACTAGTCTTCCTCTGTACCTGACAGTAGATGTGTTTATAGTGTCAGACACTAACTAGTCTTCCTCTGTACCTGACAGTAGATGTGTTTATAGTGTCAGACACTAACTAGTCTTCCTCTGTACCTGACAGTAGATGTGTTTATAGTGTCAGACACTAGTCTTCCTCTGTACCTGACAGTAGATGTGTTTATAGTGTCAGACACTAACTAGTCTTCCTCTGTACCTGACAGTAGATGTGTTTATAGTGTCAGACACTAACTAGTCTTCCTCTGTACCTGACAGTAGATGTGTTTATAGTGTCAGACACTAACTAGTCTTCCTCTGTACCTGACAGTAGATGTGTTTATAGTGTCAGACACTAACTAGTCTTCCTCTGTACCTGACAGTAGATGTGTTTATAGTGTCAGACACTAACTAGTCTTCCTCTGTACCTGACAGTAGATGTGTTTATAGTGTCAGACACCAACTAGTCTTCCTCTGTACCTGACAGTAGATGTGTTTATAGTGTCAGACACTAGTCTTCCTCTGTACCTGACAGTAGATGTGTTTATAGTGTCAGACACTAACTAGTCTTCCTCTGTACCTGACAGTAGATGTGTTTATAGTGTCAGACACTAACTAGTCTTCCTCTGTACCTGACAGTAGATGTGTTTATAGTGTCAGACACTAACTAGTCTTCCTCTGTACCTGACAGTAGATGTGTTTATAGTGTCAGACACCAACTAGTCTTCCTCTGTACCTGACAGTAGATGTGTTTATAGTGTCAGACACTAACTAGTCTTCCTCTGTACCTGACAGTAGATGTGTTTATAGTGTCAGACACTAGTCTTCCTCTGTACCTGACAGTAGATGTGTTTATAGTGTCAGACACTAACTAGCCTTCCTCTGTACCTGACAGTAGATGTGTTTATAGTGTCAGACACTAACTAGTCTTCCTCTGTACCTGACAGTAGATGTGTTTATAGTGTCAGACACTAACTAGTCTTCCTCTGTACCTGACAGTAGATGTGTTTATAGTGTCAGACACCAACTAGTCTTCCTCTGTACCTGACAGTAGATGTGTTTATAGTTTCCCAGTGGTATCAGACACTAACTGTGTTCCTGTTCCTTCCCAGCTGTTCAACACACAGGCTCAGAGCCTGCTCCTCATGACCTCTGTGGCCATGCCTGTGTTCAGCAAGAAGAAGGAGACGGTGAGTGGGGGTCTGGGCTGAGTCCCATAGGGCTCTGGTCAAAAGTAGTCCACTATATAGGTAATAGGGCTCTGGTCAAAAGTAGTCAACTATATAGGGAATAGGGCTCTGGTCTAAAGTAGTGCACTATATGGAGAATAGGGCTCTGGTCAAAAGTAGTCCACTATATAGGGAATAGGGCTCTGGTCTAAAGTAGTGCACTATATAGTAAATAGGGCTCTGGTCTAAAGTAGTGCACTATATAGGGAATAGGGCTCTGGTCTAAAGTAGTGCACTATATAGGGAATAGGGCTCTGGTCTAAAGTAGTGCACTATATAGGGAATAGGGTTCCGTTTGGGACGCATACCCTACAGTGGAGCTAAATCAACAACGCAATTAATGACAGGCCGGGGCTGAGTCATGGTACTGTAGGCTAATGGACCCATCCTTGTCTCTCTCTGTCTTTCTGCATCCAGCTGTCTCATGGTATTCTGCTGGGGGTGGTGGGGACTGATGTTCCTCTGAGAGAACTGATGAGGCTGGCTCCTAGATACAAGGTACCAACAACCCTTCATCTCTTAGAACAACACGTTCCTGTCGTCTTTGATGTCCTTCTACAGAGCTGTCTGCTCTGTACTGCACCTTAACGACTGTCTGACCTCTCTGACCCCTCTTTCATGAGATCCATGTCTCCCTGTGTGTCTCCGATAGCTGGGTGTCCATGGTTACGCCTTCCTCAACACCAACAACGGTTATATCCTCGCCCACCCTGCCCTCCGACCCCTGTATAAGGAGGGAAAGAAGCTGAAGCCAAAACCCAACTACAACAGTGTTGATCTGGCTGAGGTGGAGTGGGAGGACACGGATGAGACGGTGAGTAATCACACACACACACACACGCGCACGCACATACACATACACATACACACACAAGCACAGGCATAAAAGCACACACAAACACACACAGGCACACGCAAACATACACACACACAAGCACACGCACACAGGCATGAAGGCACACGCACACAGACACACACACACACAAGCACACGCACACAGGCATGAAGGCACACACACACACACACACACACACACACACACATACACACACAGGCACACGCACACAGGCACACACACACTCACAAATACACACTCAGGCACACACTCACAAATACACACTCAGGCACACACACACACACTCACAAATACACACTCAGGCACACACACACAGACACACACATACACACACACACACAAGCACACACACACAGGCATAAAGGCACACACACACACACACATACACACACACACACACACACACACACACACACACACACACACACACACACACAGAACATACACACACACACACACACACACACACACACACATTCACACTTTTCTTATTCACAGCCACAGAAGACCGTCTCTGATTGTGGCCTTGTGTATTTTCCTTCCAGTTGAGGACTGCCATGGTAAAAGGAGAGACAGGTACTCTGTCCTTAGACGTCAGAGCCACTGTAGAGAAAGGGGTAAGTTATTATTAACACAGCAGTAGACCCAGTACAATATAACATTACATAGTTATTAACACAGCATAGTTATTAACACAGCATAGTTATTATTAACATAGCAGTAGACCCAGTACAAGGTGACATTACATAGTTATTAACACAACAGTAGTCCCAGTACAAGGTGACATTACATAGTTATTAACACAGCAGTAGTCCCAGTACAAGGTGGCATTACATAGTTATTAACACAGCAGTAGTCCCAGTACAAGGTGGCATTACATAGTTATTAACACAGCAGTAGTCCCAGTACAAGGTGACATTACATAGTTATTAACACAGCAGTAGTCCCAGTACAAGGTGGCATTACATAGTTATTAACACAGCAGTAGTCCCAGTACAAGGTGACATTACATAGTTATTAACACAGCAGTAGACCCAGTACAAGGTGACATTACATAGTTATTAACACAGCAGTAGACCCAGTACAAGGTGACATTACATAGTTATTATTAACACAGCAGTAGACCCAGTACAAGGTGACATTACATAGTTATTAACACAGCAGTAGACCCAGTACAAGGTGACATTACATAGTTATTATTAACACAGCAGTAGACCCAGTACAAGGTGACATTACATAGTTATTAACACAGCAGTAGTCCCAGTACAAGGTGGCATTACATAGTTATTAACACAGCAGTAGTCCCAGTACAAGGTGACATTACATAGTTATTAACACAGCAGTAGTCCCAGTACAAGGTGACATTACATAGTTATTAACACAGCAGTAGTCCCAGTACAAGGTGACATTACATAGTTATTAACACAGCAGTAGACCCAGTACAAGGTGACATTACATAGTTATTAACACAGCAGTAGACCCAGTACAAGGTGACATTACATAGTTATTAACACAGCAGTAGTCCCAGTACAAGGTGACATTACATAGTTATTATTAACACAGCAGTAGACCCAGTACAAGGTGACATTACATAGTTATTAACACAGCAGTAGTCCCAGTACAAGGTGACATTACATAGTTATTATTAACACAGCAGTAGACCCAGTACAAGGTGACATTACATAGTTATTAACACAGCAGTATACCCAGTACAAGGTGACATTACATAGTTATTATTAACACAGCAGTAGACCCAGTACAAGGTGACATTACATAGTTATTAACACAGCAGTAGTCCCAGTACAAGGTGGCATTACATAGTTATTAACACAGCAGTAGTCCCAGTACAAGGTGACATTACATAGTTATTATTAACACAGCAGTAGACCCAGTACAAGGTGACATTACATAGTTATTAACACAGCAGTAGTCCCAGTACAAGGTGACATTACATAGTTATTATTAACACAGCAGTAGACCCAGTACAAGGTGACATTACATAGTTATTAACACAGCAGTAGACCCAGTACAAGGTGACATTACATAGTTATTAACACAGCAGTAGTCCCAGTACAAGGTGGCATTACATAGTTATTAACACAGCAGTAGACCCAGTACAAGGTGACATTACATAGTTATTAATACAGCAGTAGTCCCAGTACAAGGTGACATTACATAGTTATTAACACAGCAGTAGTCCCAGTACAAGGTGACATTACATAGTTATTAACACAGCAGTAGTCCCAGTACAAGGTGACATTACATAGTTATTAATACAGCAGTAGTCCCAGTACAAGGTGGCATTACATAGTTATTAACACAGCAGTAGTCCCAGTACAAGGTGGCATTACATAGTTATTAACACAGCAGTAGACCCAGTACAAGGTGACATTACATAGTTATTAATACAGCAGTAGTCCCAGTACAAGGTGACATTACATAGTTATTAACACAGCAGTAGTCCCAGTACAAGGTGACATTACATAGTTATTAATACAGCAGTAGTCCCAGTACAAGGTGACATTACATAGTTATTAACACAGCAGTAGTCCCAGTACAAGGTGACATTACATAGTTATTAATACAGCAGTAGTCCCAGTACAAGGTGACATTACATAGTTATTAACACAGCAGTAGTCCCAGTACAAGGTGACATTACATAGTTATTAACACAGCAGTAGACCCAGTACAAGGTGACATTACATAGTTATTAATACAGCAGTAGACCCAGTACAAGGTGACATTACATAGTTATTAACACAGCAGTAGACCCAGTACAAGGTGACATTACATAGTTATTAACACAGCAGTAGACCCAGTACAAGGTGACATTACATAGTTATTAACACAGCAGTAGTCCCAGTACAAGGTGGCATTACATAGTTATTATTAACACAGCAGTAGTCCCAGTACAAGGTGACAATACATAGTTATTAACACAGCAGTAGTCCCAGTACAAGGTGACATTACATAGTTATTATTAATACAGCAGTAGACCCAGTACAAGGTGACATTACATAGTTATTAACACAGCAGTAGTCCCAGTACAAGGTGACATTACATAGTTATTATTAATACAGCAGTAGACCCAGTACAAGGTGACATTACATAGTTATTAACACAGCAGTAGACCCAGTACAAGGTGACATTACATAGTTATTAACACAGCAGTAGTCCCAGTACAAGGTTACATTACATAGTTATTAACACAGCAGTAGTCCCAGTACAAGGTGACATTACATAGTTATTATTAATACAGCAGTAGACCCAGTACAAGGTGACATTACATAGTTATTAACACAGCAGTAGTCCCAGTACAAGGTGACATTACATAGTTATTATTAATACAGCAGTAGACCCAGTACAAGGTGACATTACATAGTTATTAACACAGCAGTAGTCCCAGTACAAGGTGACATTACATAGTTATTAATACAGCAGTAGTCCCAGTACAAGGTGACATTACATAGTTATTATTAACATAGCAGTAGACCCAGTACAAGGTGACATTACATAGTTATTATTAACACAGCAGTAGTCCCAGTACAAGGTGACATTACATAGTTATTAACACAGCAGTAGTCCCAGTACAAGGTGACATTACATAGTTATTATTAATATAGCAGTAGACCCAGTACAAGGTGACATTACATAGTTATTAACACAGCAGTAGTCCCAGTACAAGGTGACATTGCATAGTTATTAACACAGCAGTAGTCCCAGTACAAGGTGACATTACATAGTTATTAACACAGCAGTAGACCCAGTACAAGGTGACATTACATAGTTATTAACACAGCAGTAGACCCAGTACAAGGTGACATTACATAGTTATTAACACAGCATAGTTATTATTAACACAGCAGTAGTCCCAGTACAAGGTGACATTACATAGTTATTAACACAGCAGTAGTCCCAGTACAAGGTGACATTACATAGTTATTAACACAGCAGTAGACCCAGTACAAGGTGACATTACATAGTTATTATTAACACAGCAGTAGTCCCAGTACAAGGTGACATTACATAGTTATTATTAACACAGCAGTAGTCCCAGTACAAGGTGACATTACATAGTTATTATTCACACAGCAGTAGTCCCAGTACAAGGTGACATTACATAGTTATTATTAATACAGCAGTAGTCCCAGTACAAGGTGACATTACATATTATTAATACAGCAGTAGACCCAGTACAAGGTGACATTACATAGTTATTATTAACACAGCAGTAGTCCCAGTACAAGGTGACATTACATAGTTATTATTAACACAGCAGTAGTCCCAGTACAAGGTGACATTACATAGTTATTATTCACACAGCAGTAGTCCCAGTACAAGGTGACATTACATAGTTATTATTAATACAGCAGTAGTCCCAGTACAAGGTGACATTACATATTATTAATACAGCAGTAGTCCCAGTACAAGGTGACATTACATAGTTATTAACACAGCAGTAGACCCAGTACAAGGTGACATTACATAGTTATTATTAATACAGCAGTAGTCCCAGTACAAGGTGACATTACATATTATTAATACAGCAGTAGTCCCAGTACAAGGTGACATTACATAGTTATTATTAACACAGCAGTAGTCCCAGTACAAGGTGACATTACATAGTTATTAACACAGCAGTAGTCCCAGTACAAGGTGACATTACATAGTTATTAACACAGCAGTAGTCCCAGTACAAGGTGACATTACATAGTTATTATTAACACAGCAGTAGTCCCAGTACAAGGTGACATTACATAGTTATTATTAACACAGCAGTAGTCCCAGTACAAGGTGACATTACATAGTTATTATTAACACAGCAGTAGTCCCAGTACAAGGTGACATTACATAGTTATTAACACAGCAGTAGTCCCAGTACAAGGTGACATTACATAGTTATTAACACAGCAGTAGTCCCAGTACAAGGTGACATTACATAGTTATTAACACAGCAGTAGACCCAGTACAAGGTGACATTACATAGTTATTAACACAGCAGTAGTCCCAGTACAAGGTGACATTACATAGAGCCTACTACCACCTTTAAGAGCTGTTTATTCCCCTACCAGAGAAGAGTCATGTTCCTGAAGAATGACTACTTCTACACAACCATCAACGAGACGCCGTTCAGGTTGGTCCAATCAACACGGACAACGTAACATTCTTCTTCTATGTAGACGTCTCATAAACAGTTATAATGTGGAAAAAAAAACAACGGAAACCGTGTCAACGTGTAATGTGTGTGTCTCTACAGTCTTGGCATGGTGCTGACCAGAGGGCACGGAGAATACATCTTCATAGGGAACGTGTCTGTCAGGGAAGGTAAGTCGTCTGTCTTGAACAACAAACACTGCAGTATAACTACTAAACCAGGGTGTTTTCATCCACAGGCCTCTGCAGTATAACTACTAAACTAGGGTGGTATAACTTGTCGATCCACAGGCCTCTGCAGTATAACTACTAAACTAGGGTGTTATAACTTGTGTCCATCCACAGGCCTCTGCAGTTTAACTACTAAACCAGGGTGTTATAACTTGTGTCCATCCACAGGCCTCTGCAGTATAACTGCTAAACCATGGTGTTATAACTTGTTTTCATCCACAGGCCTCTGCAGTTTAACTACTAAACTAGGGTGTTTTCATCCACAGGCCTCTGCAGTATAACTACTAAACCAGGGTGTTATAACTTGTGTCCATCCACAGGCCTCTGCAGTTTAACTACTAAACCAGGGTGTTATAACTTGTGTCCATCCACAGGCCTCTGCAGTATAACTGCTAAACCAGGGTGTTATAACTTGTTTTCATCCACAGGCCTCTGCAGTTTAACTACTAAACCAGGGTGTTATAACTTGTTTTCATCCACAGGCCTCAATGACCTGATGCAGCCAGATGTGTCCATCGCAAATGAGTGGTGAGTGTCTGACGAATCAGTCTCTCTCCCTATTCTTTCACTCACCAGCAAGCTATGGCCTGACTGGTACACTATTACTGGTGTGTGTGTGTGTGTGTGTGTGTGTGTGTGTGTGTGTGTGTGTGTGTGTGTGTCTACAGGACCTACTGTGAGACAGACATTGACCCTCACCACCGCAAGCTGACCCAGCTCCAGGCTGTGTTTCGATACCTCACAGGGAAGGAACCTGATCTGGAGTGTGAGCCACCCACAGTACATTCAGATATAAACACGCCATTTCAGAAAAGAGCCTTAGATTGATCTTTAACAGGAATCTCCTTCATGGTCTATAGGTGATGAGGAACTGTTGAGACAGACTCTGTTTGATGCTGTGGTCACAGCCCCCATGGAGGCTTACTGGACAGCATTGATGCTCAACCCATCTGGGTAATTACCATGGATACTACAATACCACACTAGTACACTACCACACTACTACACTGCTACACTACTACACCACTATACTACTATACTATTACACTACCACACTACTACACTGCTACACTACCACACTACTACACTGCTACACTACTACACCACTATGCTACTATACTATTACACTACCATACTACTACACTGCTACATGACTACACTACTACACTACTATACTACTACACTACTACACCACCACACTACTACACCACAACACTACTACACTACTATACTACTACACTACTACACTACTATACTACTACACCACTACACTACTATACTACTACACTACTACACCACCACACTACTACACCACAACACTACTACACTACTACACTACTACACTACTACACTACTACACTACTACACTACTACACCACCACACTACTACACCACAACACTACTACACTACTATACTACTACACTACTACACTACTACACCACCACACTACTACACTACTACACCACCACACCACTACACTACTACACTACTACACTACTACACCACCACACCACCACACTACCACACTACTACACTGCTACACTACTACACCACCACACTGCTACACTACTACACCACTATGCTACTATACTATTACACTACCATACTACTACACTACTACACCACTATACTACTACACCACTACACTACTACACTACTACACCACTATACTACTACACCACTACACTACTACACTACTACACCACTATACTACTACACCACTACACTACTACACTACTACACCACCACACTACTACACTACTACACTACTACACTACCACACCACAACACTACTACACTACTACACTACCACACCACAACACTACTATACTACTACACTACTACACTACCACACCACAACACTACTATACTAGTACACTACCGCACTACTACACTACACTTGCACAGTACCACCACTCTCTGTGGTCACATGGAGAGGCCTACCAGACAGACATGATTTTCTATCCATCTGGGTTGGTAACAGTGCTTTTTATTTTTTTTATTTGGTTTATTTCACCTTTATTTAACCAGGTAGGCCAGTTGAGAACACCTTTATTTAACCAGGTAAGCTAGTTGAGAACACCTTTATTTAACCAGGTAGGCTAGTTGAGAACACCTTTATTTAACCAGGTAGGCTAGTTGAGAACAAGTTCTCATTTACAACTGCGACCTGGCCAAGATAAAGCATAGCAGTGTGAGCAGACAACACAAAGTTACACATGGAGTAAACAATTAACAAGTCAATAACACAGTAGAAAAAAAAAGGTGAGTCTATATACATTGTGTGCAAAAAGGCATGAGAAGGTAGGCTATAACATACCATACTACTATACTACTATACTACCATACTACCATACTACTATACCACTATACTCCACCTGGGTTGGTAACAGTGCTGTAACATACCATACTACTATACTACTATACTGCCACACTACCACACTACCATACTACTATACTACCACACTACCATACTACTACACTACTATACTACTATACCACTATACTACTATACTACCACACTACTACACTACTACACTACTATACTACTATACCACTATACTACCATACTGCTATACTGCTATACTACCACACTACCATACTACTATACTACCACACTACCATACTACTACACTACTATACTACTATACCACTATACTACTATACTACCACACTACTACACTACTACACTACTATACTACTATACCACTATACTACCATACTGCTATACTACCACACTACCATACTACTATACTACCATACTACTATACTGCCATACTACTGTACTACTATACTACCATGCTACTATACTCCATCTGGGTTGGTAACAGTGCTGTAACATACCATACTACTATACTACTATACTACCATACTACTATACTCCATCTGGGTTGGTAACAGTGCTGTAACATACCATACTACTATACCCCATCTGGGTTGGTAACAGTGCTGTAACATACCAGACTATTACACTCCATCTGGGTTGGTAACAGTGCTGTAACATACCATACTACTATACTACCAGACTACTATAATCCATCTGGGTTGGTAACAGTGCTGTAACATACCATGCTACTATACTACCATACTACCATACCACTATACTCCATCTGGGTTGGTAACAGTGCTGTAACATACCATACTACTATACCCCATCTGGGTTGGTAACAGTGCTGTAACATACCATACTACTATACCCCATCTGGGTTGGTAACAGTGCTGTAACATACCATACTACTATACCCCATCTGGGTTGGTAACAGTGCTGTAACATACCAGACTATTACACTCCATCTGGGTTGGTAACAGTGCTGTAACATACCATGCTACTATACTACCAGACTACTATACTCCTTCTGGGTTGGTAACAGTGCTGTAACATACCATGCTACTATACTACCAGACTACTATACGCCATCTGGGTTGGTAACAGTGCTGTAACATACCAGACTACTATACTACTATACTACCAGACTACTATACTCCATCTGGGTTGGTAACAGTGCTGTAACATACCAGACTACTATACTCCATCTGGGTTTGTAACAGTGCTGTAACATACCATGTTGCCAATATATCCCATATTTATTATCTGTTGATACATGTTCTACATCCTTGTTTAGATTTGAATGTATGTCTGGTTATCAGATGTAGTGTTACTGCCCCTCCTTGTCTCTCCTCTGTGTGTTCAGTATGGACGAGGGGGTGGAGACTGCGTTCCTGGGCACCCGGTCTGGTCTGATGAGGGTCACCAGATACGTGGGCATTGAGAAACGTGTTGCCAAGTAAGTCAGGCCTACAGTACTGAAACACACTGGGTTGTCATCTGTTGTTTTACTGGGTTGTCTCTGCTGTACATAGGTGGCTACATTTATTATGGGTGGGTGAGTTGGTGAGTGAGTTGGTGGGTGGGTGAGTGGGTGAGTGAGTTGGTGGGTGGGTGAGTTGGTGGGTGGGTGAGTTGGTGAGTGAGTTGGTGGGTTGGTGAGTTGGTGAGTGAGTTGGTGGGTTGGTGGGTGAGTGAGTGAGTGAGTGAGTGAGTTGGTGGGTGGGTGGGTGGGTGGGTGGGTGGGTGGGTGAGTTGGTGGGTGGGTGGGTGAGTTGGTGGGTGGGTGGGTGAGTTGGTGGGTGAGTGAGTTGGTGAGTGAGTTGGTGGGTGGGTGGGTGGGTGGATGAGTGAGTTGGTGGGTGAGTTGGTGAGTGAGTGAGTTGGTGAGTGAGTGAGTTGGTGGGTGGGTGAGTGAGTGAGTCCTTTGTACAGTATAACAGTCAGAAGATACCATGACTGTAGCAGGATGGCTATAAACCACTACCTGCCAAAAGGAGATTTACTCTGTTATTCAGTCTGTCTGTAGAAACTGACTAGTCTTTCTATAGCGTACTCTACTCTCAGAGAGACTCTCATCTCTCCAGTAACTGTCCTTGTTAGGGCTCTTCAGGACTCTTCCCTGGCAGTGCCCTCTTGCCAGGCAGGGTTTAGGCTCAGAGTGACTGACACCGCAACATAATCCCACTAGCTATCAGTCATCTGATTGCTCCCGTTACTCATTGTGTAATTCTCCTCTGTGAGGGGGAGTTGTGGGCCAGCAGCTCTTTGTTGACCTTAACAGGTGTATGTCTAGAGTGTCTACAGGGTCCATTAGGAGGCTCTGTGTTTGATGGGTCTGAAGATATCAGCCTGGAGACTGACTGAGTCTCAGACGCTACCCTATTCCATATGGGCAGTACTTTTGACCGGGCCCTATGGACTCTGGTTTAGAGGTAGTGTATTATATATGGACTCTGGTTTAGAGGTAGTGTATTATATAGGCCCTATGGACTCTGGTTTAGAGGTAGTGTATTATATATGGACTCTGGTTTAGAGGTAGTGTATTATATAGGCCCTATGGACTCTGGTTTAGAGGTAGTGTATTATATATGGACTCTGGTTTAGAGGTAGTGTATTATATATGGACTCTGGTTTAGAAGTAGTGTATTATATAGGCCCTATAGACTCTGGTTAAGAGGTAGTGTATTATATATGGACTCTGGTTTAGAGGTAGTGTATTATATATGGACTCTGGTTTAGAGGTAGTGTATTATATATGGACTCTGGTTTAGAAGTAGTGTATTATATAGGCCCTATAGACTCTGGTTAAGAGGTAGTGTATTATATATGGACTCTGGTTTAGAGGTAGTGTATTATATATGGACTCTGGTTTAGAGGTAGTGTATTATATATGGACTCTGGTTTAGAGGTAGTGTATTATATAAGCCCTATGGACTCTGGTTTAGAGGTAGTGTATTATATAGG
Source organism: Oncorhynchus mykiss (assembly GCF_057628025.1). Classification (NCBI taxonomy): domain Eukaryota; kingdom Metazoa; phylum Chordata; class Actinopteri; order Salmoniformes; family Salmonidae; genus Oncorhynchus; species Oncorhynchus mykiss. The sequence continues at coordinate 75,915,548 of NC_143036.1, read as the reverse complement.
CCCTATGGACTCTGGTTTAGAGGTAGTGTATTATATAGGCCCTAATCACTCTGGTTTAGAGGTAGTGTATTATATAAGCCCTATAGACTCTGGTTTAGAGGTAGTGTATTATATAGGCCCTATGGACTCTGGTTTAGAGGTAGTGTATTATATAGGCCCTAATCACTCTGGTTTAGAGGTAGTGTATTATATAGGCCCTATGGACTCTGGTTTAGAGGTAGTGTATTATATAGGCCCTAATCACTCTGGTTTAGAGGTAGTGTATTATATAGGCCCTATGGACTCTGGTTTAGAGGTAGTGTATTATATAGGCCCTAATCACTCTGGTTTTGAGGTAGTGTATTATATAAGCCCTATAGACTCTGGTTTAGAGGTAGTGTATTATATAGGCCCTATGGACTCTGGTTTAGAGGTAGTGTATTATATAGGCCCTAATCACTCTGGTTTAGAGGTAGTGTATTATATAGGCCCTATGGACTCTGGTTTAGAGGTAGTGTATTATATAGGCCCTATGGACTCTGGTTTAGAGGTAGTGTATTATATAGGCCCTATGGACTCTGGTTTAGAGGTAGTGTATTATATAGGCCCTGTGGACTCTGGTTTAGAGGTAGTGTATTATATGTGGACTCTGGTTTAGAGGTAGTGTATTATATATGGACTCTGGTTTAGAGGTAGTGTATTATATAGGCCCTATGTACTCTGGTTTAGAGGTAGTGTATTATATAAGCCCTATGTACTCTGGTTTAGAGGTAGTGTATTATATATGTACTCTGGTTTAGAGGTAGTGTATTATATAGGCCCTATGGACTCTGGTTTAGAGGTAGTGTATTATATAGGCCCTATGGACTCTGGTTTAGAGGTAGTGTATTATATATGGACTCTGGTTTAGAGGTAGTGTATTATATATGGACTCTGGTTTAGAGGTAGTGTATTATATATGTACTCTGGTTTAGAGGTAGTGTATTATATATGTACTCTGGTTTAGAGGTAGTGTATTATATAGGCCCTATGGACTCTGGTTTAGAGGTAGTGTATTATATAGGCCCTATGGACTCTGGTTTAGAGGTAGTGTATTATATATGGACTCTGGTTTAGAGGTAGTTTATTATATATGGACTCTGGTTTAGAAGTAGTGTATTATATAGGCCCTATAGACTCTGGTTTAGAGGTAGTGTATTATATATGGACTCTGGTTTAGAGGTAGTGTATTATATATGGACTCTGGTTTAGAGTTAGTGTATTATATAAGCCATATGGACTCTGGTTTAGAGGTAGTGTATTATATAGGCCCTATAGACTCTGGTTTAGAGGTAGTGTATTATATAGGCCCTATGGACTCTGGTTTTGAGGTAGTGTATTATATAGGCCCTAATCACTCTGGTTTAGAGGTAGTGTATTATATAGGCCCTATGGACTCTGGTTTAGAGGTAGTGTATTATATAGGCCCTATGGACTATGGTTTAGAGGTAGTGTATTATATAGGCCCTATGACTCTGGTTTAGAGGTAGTGTATTATATAGGCCCTGTGGACTCTGGTTTAGAGGTAGTGTATTATATGTGGACTCTGGTTTAGAGGTAGTGTATTATATATGGACTCTGGTTTAGAGGTAGTGTATTATATAGGCCCTATGTACTCTGGTTTAGAGGTAGTGTATTATATAGGCCCTATGTACTCTGGTTTAGAGGTAGTGTATTATATATGTACTCTGGTTTAGAGGTAGTGTATTACATAGGCCCTATGGACTCTGGTTTAGAGGTAGTGTATTATATATGTACTCTGGTTTAGAGGTAGTGTATTATATATGGACTCTGGTTTAGAGGTAGTGTATTATATAGGCCCTATGGACTCTGGTTTAGAGGTAGTGTATTATATAGGCCCTATGGACTCTGGTTTAGAGGTAGTGTATTATATATGGACTCTGGTTTAGAGGTAGTGTATTATATAGGCCCTATGGACTCTGGTTTAGAGGTAGTGTATTATATAGGCCCTATGGACTCTGGTTTAGAGGTAGTGTATTATAAAGGCCCTATGGACTCTGGTTTAGAGGTAGTGTATTATATAGGCCCTATGGACTCTGGTTTAGAGGTAGTGTATTATATGGACTCTGGTTTAGAGGTAGTGTATTATATATGGACTCTGGTTTAGAGGTAGTGTATTATATAGGCCCTATGGACTCTGGTTTAGAGGTAGTGTATTATATAGGCCCTATAGACTCTGGTTTAGAGGTAGTGTATTATATATGGACTCTGGTTTAGAGGTAGTGTATTATATATGGACTCTGGTTTAGAGGTAGTGTATTATATATGGACTCTGGTTTAGAGGTAGTGTATTATATATGGACTCTGGTTTAGAGGTAGTGTATTATATATGGACTCTGGTTTAGAGGTAGTGTATTATATAAGCCCTATGGACTCTGGTTTAGAGGTAGTGTATTATATAGGCCCTATAGACTCTGGTTTAGAGGTAGTGTATTATATATGGACTCTGGTTTACAGGTAGTGTATTATATATGGACTCTGGTTTAGAGGTAGTGTATTATATATGGACTCTGGTTTAGAGGTAGTGTATTATATAGGCCCTATGGACTCTGGTTTAGAGGTAGTGTATTATATAGGCCCTATGGACTCTGGTTTAGAGGTAGTGTATTATATATGGACTCTGGTTTAGAGGTAGTGTATTATATAGGCCCTATAGACTCTGGTTTAGAGGTAGTGTATTATATAGGCCCTATAGACTGGTTTAGAGGTAGTGTATTATATAGGCCCTATAGACTGGTTTAGAGGTAGTGTATTATATGGACTCTGGTTTAGAGGTAGTGTATTATATATGGACTCTGGTTTAGAGGTAGTGTATTATATATGGACTCTGGTTTAGAGGTAGTGTATTATATATGGACTCTGGTTTAGAGGTAGTGTATTATATATGGACTCTGGTTTAGAGGTAGTGTATTATATATGGACTCTGGTTTAGAGGTAGTGTATTATAAAGGCCCTATGGACTCTGGTTTAGAGGTAGTGTATTATATAGGCCCTATGGACTCTGGTTTAGAGGTAGTGTATTATATATGGACTCTGGTTTAGAGGTAGTGTATTATATATGGACTCTGGTTTAGAAGTAGTGTATTATATAGGCCCTATAGACTCTGGTTTAGAGGTAGTGTATTATATAGGCCCTATGGACTCTGGTTTAGAGGTAGTGTATTATATAGGCCCTATAGACTCTGGTTTAGAGGTAGTGTATTATATATGGACTCTGGTTTAGAGGTAGTGTATTATATATGGACTCTGGTTTAGAGGTAGTGTATTATATATGGACTCTGGTTTAGAGGTAGTGTATTATATAGGCCCTATGGACTCTGGTTTAGAGGTAGTGTATTATATATGGACTCTGGTTTAGAGGTAGTGTATTATATAGGCCCTATGGACTCTGGTTTAGAGGTAGTGTATTATATATGGACTCTGGTTTAGAGGTAGTGTATTATATATGGACTCTAGTTTAGAAGTAGTGTATTATATAGGCCCTATGGACTCTGGTTTAGAGGTAGTGTATTATATAGGCCCTATGGACTCTGGTTGAGGTAGTGTATTATATATGGACTCTGGTTTAGAGGTAGTGTATTATATAGGCCCTATGGACTCTGGTTTAGAGGTAGTGTATTATATAGGCCCTATGGACTCTGGTTTAGAGGTAGTGTATTATATATGGACTCTGGTTTAGAGGTAGTGTATTATATAGGCCCTATGGACACTGGTTTAGAGGTAGTGTATTATATATGGACTCTGGTTTAGAGGTAGTGTATTATATATGGACTCTGGTTTAGAGGTAGTGTATTATATATGGACTCTGGTTTAGAGGTAGTGTATTATATATGTACTCTGGTTTAGAGGTAGTGTATTATATATGTACTCTGGTTTAGAGGTAATGTATTATATAGGCCCTATAGACTCTGGTTTAGAGGTAGTGTATTATATAGGCCCTATGGACTCTGGTTTTGAGGTAGTGTATTATATAGGCCCTATGGACTCTGGTTTAGAGGTAGTGTATTATAAAGGCCCTATGGACTCTGGTTTAGAGGTAGTGTATTATATAGGCCCTATGGACTCTGGTTTAGAGGTAGTGTATTATATATGGACTCTGGTTTAGAGGTAGTTTATTATATATGGACTCTGGTTTAGAAGTAGTGTATTATATAGGCCCTATAGACTCTGGTTTAGAGGTAGTGTATTATATATGGACTCTGGTTTAGAGGTAGTGTATTATATATGGACTCTGGTTTAGAGGTAGTGTATTATATATGGACTCTGGTTTAGAGTTAGTGTATTATATAAGCCATATGGACTCTGGTTTAGAGGTAGTGTATTATATATGGACTCTGGTTTAGAGGTAGTGTATTATATATGGACTCTGGTTTAGAGGTAGTGTATTATATATGGACTCTGGTTTAGAGGTAGTGTATTATATATGGACTCTGGTTTAGAGGTAGTGTATTATATATGGACTCTGGTTTAGAGGTAGTGTATTATAAAGGCCCTATGGACTCTGGTTTAGAGGTAGTGTATTATATAGGCCCTATGGACTCTGGTTTAGAGGTAGTGTATTATATATGGACTCTGGTTTAGAGGTAGTGTATTATATATGGACTCTGGTTTAGAAGTAGTGTATTATATAGGCCCTATAGACTCTGGTTTAGAGGTAGTGTATTATATAGGCCCTATGGACTCTGGTTTAGAGGTAGTGTATTATATAGGCCCTATAGACTCTGGTTTAGAGGTAGTGTATTATATATGGACTCTGGTTTAGAGGTAGTGTATTATATATGGACTCTGGTTTAGAGGTAGTGTATTATATATGGACTCTGGTTTAGAGGTAGTGTATTATATAGGCCCTATGGACTCTGGTTTAGAGGTAGTGTATTATATATGGACTCTGGTTTAGAGGTAGTGTATTATATAGGCCCTATGGACTCTGGTTTAGAGGTAGTGTATTATATATGGACTCTGGTTTAGAGGTAGTGTATTATATATGGACTCTAGTTTAGAAGTAGTGTATTATATAGGCCCTATGGACTCTGGTTTAGAGGTAGTGTATTATATAGGCCCTATGGACTCTGGTTGAGGTAGTGTATTATATATGGACTCTGGTTTAGAGGTAGTGTATTATATAGGCCCTATGGACTCTGGTTTAGAGGTAGTGTATTATATAGGCCCTATGGACTCTGGTTTAGAGGTAGTGTATTATATATGGACTCTGGTTTAGAGGTAGTGTATTATATAGGCCCTATGGACACTGGTTTAGAGGTAGTGTATTATATATGGACTCTGGTTTAGAGGTAGTGTATTATATATGGACTCTGGTTTAGAGGTAGTGTATTATATATGGACTCTGGTTTAGAGGTAGTGTATTATATATGTACTCTGGTTTAGAGGTAGTGTATTATATATGTACTCTGGTTTAGAGGTAGTGTATTATATAGGCCCTATAGACTCTGGTTTAGAGGTAGTGTATTATATAGGCCCTATGGACTCTGGTTTTGAGGTAGTGTATTATATAGGCCCTATGGACTCTGGTTTAGAGGTAGTGTATTATAAAGGCCCTATGGACTCTGGTTTAGAGGTAGTGTATTATATAGGCCCTATGGACTCTGGTTTAGAGGTAGTGTATTATATATGGACTCTGGTTTAGAGGTAGTTTATTATATATGGACTCTGGTTTAGAAGTAGTGTATTATATAGGCCCTATAGACTCTGGTTTAGAGGTAGTGTATTATATATGGACTCTGGTTTAGAGGTAGTGTATTATATATGGACTCTGGTTTAGAGGTAGTGTATTATATATGGACTCTGGTTTAGAGTTAGTGTATTATATAAGCCATATGGACTCTGGTTTAGAGGTAGTGTATTATATATGGACTCTGGTTTAGAGGTAGTGTATTATATATGGACTCTGGTTTAGAGGTAGTGTATTATATATGGACTCTGGTTTAGAGGTAGTGTATTATATATGGACTCTGGTTTAGAGGTAGTGTATTATATATGGACTCTGGTTTAGAGGTAGTGTATTATAAAGGCCCTATGGACTCTGGTTTAGAGGTAGTGTATTATATAGGCCCTATGGACTCTGGTTTAGAGGTAGTGTATTATATATGGACTCTGGTTTAGAGGTAGTGTATTATATATGGACTCTGGTTTAGAAGTAGTGTATTATATAGGCCCTATAGACTCTGGTTTAGAGGTAGTGTATTATATAGGCCCTATGGACTCTGGTTTAGAGGTAGTGTATTATATAGGCCCTATAGACTCTGGTTTAGAGGTAGTGTATTATATATGGACTCTGGTTTAGAGGTAGTGTATTATATATGGACTCTGGTTTAGAGGTAGTGTATTATATATGGACTCTGGTTTAGAGGTAGTGTATTATATATGGACTCTGGTTTAGAGGTAGTGTATTATATAGGCCCTATGGACTCTGGTTTAGAGGTAGTGTATTATATATGGACTCTGGTTTAGAGGTAGTGTATTATATATGGACTCTAGTTTAGAAGTAGTGTATTATATAGGCCCTATGGACTCTGGTTTAGAGGTAGTGTATTATATAGGCCCTATGGACTCTGGTTGAGGTAGTGTATTATATATGGACTCTGGTTTAGAGGTAGTGTATTATATAGGCCCTATGGACTCTGGTTTAGAGGTAGTGTATTATATAGGCCCTATGGACTCTGGTTTAGAGGTAGTGTATTATATATGGACTCTGGTTTAGAGGTAGTGTATTATATAGGCCCTATGGACACTGGTTTAGAGGTAGTGTATTATATATGGACTCTGGTTTAGAGGTAGTGTATTATATATGGACTCTGGTTTAGAGGTAGTGTATTATATATGGACTCTGGTTTAGAGGTAGTGTATTATATATGTACTCTGGTTTAGAGGTAGTGTATTATATATGTACTCTGGTTTAGAGGTAGTGTATTATATAGGCCCTATAGACTCTGGTTTAGAGGTAGTGTATTATATAGGCCCTATGGACTCTGGTTTTGAGGTAGTGTATTATATAGGCCCTATGGACTCTGGTTTAGAGGTAGTGTATTATAAAGGCCCTATGGACTCTGGTTTAGAGGTAGTGTATTATATAGGCCCTATGGACTCTGGTTTAGAGGTAGTGTATTATATATGGACTCTGGTTTAGAGGTAGTTTATTATATATGGACTCTGGTTTAGAAGTAGTGTATTATATAGGCCCTATAGACTCTGGTTTAGAGGTAGTGTATTATATATGGACTCTGGTTTAGAGGTAGTGTATTATATATGGACTCTGGTTTAGAGGTAGTGTATTATATATGGACTCTGGTTTAGAGTTAGTGTATTATATAAGCCATATGGACTCTGGTTTAGAGGTAGTGTATTATATATGGACTCTGGTTTAGAGGTAGTGTATTATATATGGACTCTGGTTTAGAGGTAGTGTATTATATATGGACTCTGGTTTAGAGGTAGTGTATTATATATGGACTCTGGTTTAGAGGTAGTGTATTATATATGGACTCTGGTTTAGAGGTAGTGTATTATAAAGGCCCTATGGACTCTGGTTTAGAGGTAGTGTATTATATAGGCCCTATGGACTCTGGTTTAGAGGTAGTGTATTATATATGGACTCTGGTTTAGAGGTAGTGTATTATATATGGACTCTGGTTTAGAAGTAGTGTATTATATAGGCCCTATAGACTCTGGTTTAGAGGTAGTGTATTATATAGGCCCTATGGACTCTGGTTTAGAGGTAGTGTATTATATAGGCCCTATAGACTCTGGTTTAGAGGTAGTGTATTATATATGGACTCTGGTTTAGAGGTAGTGTATTATATATGGACTCTGGTTTAGAGGTAGTGTATTATATATGGACTCTGGTTTAGAGGTAGTGTATTATATAGGCCCTATGGACTCTGGTTTAGAGGTAGTGTATTATATATGGACTCTGGTTTAGAGGTAGTGTATTATATAGGCCCTATGGACTCTGGTTTAGAGGTAGTGTATTATATATGGACTCTGGTTTAGAGGTAGTGTATTATATATGGACTCTAGTTTAGAAGTAGTGTATTATATAGGCCCTATGGACTCTGGTTTAGAGGTAGTGTATTATATAGGCCCTATGGACTCTGGTTGAGGTAGTGTATTATATATGGACTCTGGTTTAGAGGTAGTGTATTATATAGGCCCTATGGACTCTGGTTTAGAGGTAGTGTATTATATAGGCCCTATGGACTCTGGTTTAGAGGTAGTGTATTATATATGGACTCTGGTTTAGAGGTAGTGTATTATATAGGCCCTATGGACACTGGTTTAGAGGTAGTGTATTATATATGGACTCTGGTTTAGAGGTAGTGTATTATATATGGACTCTGGTTTAGAGGTAGTGTATTATATATGGACTCTGGTTTAGAGGTAGTGTATTATATATGGACTCTGGTTTAGAGGTAGTGTATTATATATGGACTCTGGTTTAGAGGTAGTGTATTATAAAGGCCCTATGGACTCTGGTTTAGAGGTAGTGTATTATATAGGCCCTATGGACTCTGGTTTAGAGGTAGTGTATTATATATGGACTCTGGTTTAGAGGTAGTGTATTATATATGGACTCTGGTTTAGAAGTAGTGTATTATATAGGCCCTATAGACTCTGGTTTAGAGGTAGTGTATTATATAGGCCCTATGGACTCTGGTTTAGAGGTAGTGTATTATATAGGCCCTATAGACTCTGGTTTAGAGGTAGTGTATTATATATGGACTCTGGTTTAGAGGTAGTGTATTATATATGGACTCTGGTTTAGAGGTAGTGTATTATATATGGACTCTGGTTTAGAGGTAGTGTATTATATAGGCCCTATGGACTCTGGTTTAGAGGTAGTGTATTATATATGGACTCTGGTTTAGAGGTAGTGTATTATATAGGCCCTATGGACTCTGGTTTAGAGGTAGTGTATTATATATGGACTCTGGTTTAGAGGTAGTGTATTATATATGGACTCTAGTTTAGAAGTAGTGTATTATATAGGCCCTATGGACTCTGGTTTAGAGGTAGTGTATTATATAGGCCCTATGGACTCTGGTTGAGGTAGTGTATTATATATGGACTCTGGTTTAGAGGTAGTGTATTATATAGGCCCTATGGACTCTGGTTTAGAGGTAGTGTATTATATAGGCCCTATGGACTCTGGTTTAGAGGTAGTGTATTATATATGGACTCTGGTTTAGAGGTAGTGTATTATATAGGCCCTATGGACACTGGTTTAGAGGTAGTGTATTATATATGGACTCTGGTTTAGAGGTAGTGTATTATATATGGACTCTGGTTTAGAGGTAGTGTATTATATATGGACTCTGGTTTAGAGGTAGTGTATTATATATGTACTCTGGTTTAGAGGTAGTGTATTATATATGTACTCTGGTTTAGAGGTAGTGTATTATATAGGCCCTATAGACTCTGGTTTAGAGGTAGTGTATTATATAGGCCCTATGGACTCTGGTTTTGAGGTAGTGTATTATATAGGCCCTATGGACTCTGGTTTAGAGGTAGTGTATTATAAAGGCCCTATGGACTCTGGTTTAGAGGTAGTGTATTATATAGGCCCTATGGACTCTGGTTTAGAGGTAGTGTATTATATATGGACTCTGGTTTAGAGGTAGTTTATTATATATGGACTCTGGTTTAGAAGTAGTGTATTATATAGGCCCTATAGACTCTGGTTTAGAGGTAGTGTATTATATATGGACTCTGGTTTAGAGGTAGTGTATTATATATGGACTCTGGTTTAGAGGTAGTGTATTATATATGGACTCTGGTTTAGAGTTAGTGTATTATATAAGCCATATGGACTCTGGTTTAGAGGTAGTGTATTATATAGGCCCTATAGACTCTGGTTTAGAGGTAGTGTATTATATAGGCCCTATGGACTCTGGTTTAGAGGTAGTGTATTATATAGGCCCTAATCACTCTGGTTTAGAGGTAGTGTATTATATAGGCCCTATGGACTCTGGTTTAGAGGTAGTGTATTATATAGGCCCTATGGACTCTGGTTTAGAGGTAGTGTATTATATAGGCCCTATGACTCTGGTTTAGAGGTAGTGTATTATATAGGCCCTGTGGACTCTGGTTTAGAGGTAGTGTATTATATGTGGACTCTGGTTTAGAGGTAGTGTATTATATATGGACTCTGGTTTAGAGGTAGTGTATTATATAGGCCCTATGTACTCTGGTTTAGAGGTAGTGTATTATATAGGCCCTATGTACTCTGGTTTAGAGGTAGTGTATTATATATGTACTCTGGTTTAGAGGTAGTGTATTACATAGGCCCTATGGACTCTGGTTTAGAGGTAGTGTATTATATATGTACTCTGGTTTAGAGGTAGTGTATTATATATGGACTCTGGTTTAGAGGTAGTGTATTATATAGGCCCTATGGACTCTGGTTTAGAGGTAGTGTATTATATAGGCCCTATGGACTCTGGTTTAGAGGTAGTGTATTATATATGGACTCTGGTTTAGAGGTAGTGTATTATATAGGCCCTATGGACTCTGGTTTAGAGGTAGTGTATTATATAGGCCCTATGGACTCTGGTTTAGAGGTAGTGTATTATATAGGCCCTATGGACTCTGGTTTAGAGGTAGTGTATTATAAAGGCCCTATGGACTCTGGTTTAGAGGTAGTGTATTATATAGGCCCTATGGACTCTGGTTTAGAGGTAGTGTATTATATAGGCCCTATGGACTCTGGTTTTGAGGTAGTGTATTATATAGGCCCTATGGACTCTGGTTTAGAGGTAGTGTATTATAAAGGCCCTATGGACTCTGGTTTAGAGGTAGTGTATTATATAGGCCCTATGGACTCTGGTTTAGAGGTAGTGTATTATATGGACTCTGGTTTAGAGGTAGTGTATTATATATGGACTCTGGTTTAGAGGTAGTGTATTATATAGGCCCTATGGACTCTGGTTTAGAAGTAGTGTATTATATAGGCCCTATAGACTCTGGTTTAGAGGTAGTGTATTATATAGGCCCTATAGACTCTGGTTTAGAGGTAGTGTATTATATATGGACTCTGGTTTAGAGGTAGTGTATTATATATGGACTCTGGTTTAGAGGTAGTGTATTATATATGGACTCTGGTTTAGAGGTAGTGTATTATATATGGACTCTGGTTTAGAGGTAGTGTATTATATATGGACTCTGGTTTAGAGGTAGTGTATTATATAAGCCCTATGGACTCTGGTTTAGAGGTAGTGTATTATATAGGCCCTATAGACTCTGGTTTAGAGGTAGTGTATTATATATGGACTCTGGTTTACAGGTAGTGTATTATATATGGACTCTGGTTTAGAGGTAGTGTATTATATATGGACTCTGGTTTAGAGGTAGTGTATTATATAGGCCCTATGGACTCTGGTTTAGAGGTAGTGTATTATATAGGCCCTATGGACTCTGGTTTAGAGGTAGTGTATTATATATGGACTCTGGTTTAGAGGTAGTGTATTATATAGGCCCTATAGACTCTGGTTTAGAGGTAGTGTATTATATAGGCCCTATAGACTGGTTTAGAGGTAGTGTATTATATAGGCCCTATAGACTGGTTTAGAGGTAGTGTATTATATGGACTCTGGTTTAGAGGTAGTGTATTATATATGGACTCTGGTTTAGAGGTAGTGTATTATATATGGACTCTGGTTTAGAGGTAGTGTATTATATATGGACTCTGGTTTAGAGGTAGTGTATTATATAGGCCCTATAGACTCTGGTTTAGAGGTAGTGTATTATATGGACTCTGGTTTAGAGGTAGTGTATTATATATGGACTCTGGTTTAGAGGTAGTGTATTATATATGGACTCTGGTTTAGAGGTAGTGTATTATATATGGACTCTGGTTTAGAGGTAGTGTATTATATATGGACTCTGGTTTAGAGGTAGTGTATTATATATGGACTCTGGTTTAGAGGTAGTGTATTATAAAGGCCCTATGGACTCTGGTTTAGAGGTAGTGTATTATATAGGCCCTATGGACTCTGGTTTAGAGGTAGTGTATTATATATGGACTCTGGTTTAGAGGTAGTGTATTATATATGGACTCTGGTTTAGAAGTAGTGTATTATATAGGCCCTATAGACTCTGGTTTAGAGGTAGTGTATTATATATGGACTCTGGTTTAGAGGTAGTGTATTATATAGGCCCTATGGACTCTGGTTTAGAGGTAGTGTATTATATAGGCCCTATAGACTCTGGTTTAGAGGTAGTGTATTATATATGGACTCTGGTTTAGAGGTAGTGTATTATATATGGACTCTGGTTTAGAGGTAGTGTATTATATATGGACTCTGGTTTAGAGGTAGTGTATTATATAGGCCCTATGGACTCTGGTTTAGAGGTAGTGTATTATATATGGACTCTGGTTTAGAGGTAGTGTATTATATAGGCCCTATGGACTCTGGTTTAGAGGTAGTGTATTATATATGGACTCTGGTTTAGAGGTAGTGTATTATATATGGACTCTAGTTTAGAAGTAGTGTATTATATAGGCCCTATGGACTCTGGTTTAGAGGTAGTGTATTATATAGGCCCTATGGACTCTGGTTGAGGTAGTGTATTATATATGGACTCTGGTTTAGAGGTAGTGTATTATAAAGGCCCTATGGACTCTGGTTGAGGTAGTGTATTATAAAGGCCCTATGGATTCTGGTTGAGGTAGTGTATTATAAAGGGATTAGAGTAGCATTTGGGACCCATCCATTTGATTTGAAATTTGTTTTGAAAACGAACTTGCCGACTCTGCAAAATGGAGAGTCCCTCTTACAGGGATGGTGGACAGGGATGGTGGACAGGGATGGTGGACAGGGCTGGTGGACAGGGAGGGTGGACAGGGATGGTGGACAGGGATGGTGGACAGGGATGGTGGACAGGGATGGTGGGCAGGGATGGTGGACAGGGATGGTGGACAGGGAGGGTGGACAGGGATGGTGGACAGGGAGGGTGGACAGGGATGGTGGACAGGGATGGTGGACAGGGATGGTGGACAGGGATGGTGGACAGGGATGGTGGACAGGGATGGCCGGGTTATTGCTCTTATTGCTGAGGGACGTGTTTGTGTTGTTTCTTTTGTGGAGATATTACCCCTTGAATTGATATTACCTATAGCCCCTTGAATTGATATTACATTCAGAAATATGCTCCTGTGGACTATCATGGCCCTCTAGTGGGTGATGAAGGTACTGCCGGGTCCACTGGCGGTTGGTGGAACCTTAATTGGGGAGGACAGGCTTGTGGTACTGGCTGGAGCGACATTAGTGGAATGGTATCACATATATCAATCACACGGTTTCCATGTGTTTGAGGCCATTCCATTCGCTCCTTCCAGCCATTATTATGAGTCGTCCTCCCCTCAGCAGCCTCTTCTGGTCGGGGCATCTAGGTTGTCCAATACAGTAGAGGAGAGTGGGGTAAGATGAGACATTCTTTACATTCAGCATCACTCTGTCATAGGAAAGTAAAGTTACAGTAAACATATCTTGTCTGCAGGACAGGGTAAATTAAGCCACCTACAAATGTCTGTACAGAATATTACCACTACCATTTTAAAACCATGTCTTATCTTTATTTCTTAAACACAATTCGTCACAATTGCTTTTTTTTGTGTGTCTTTTTATGGCTCTTTTAACACAGGCTTCATACCTAACAAACACTTTGTGATTTGTAAGCACTTTTAACACAGGCCCTGTTGTTACCTCATATCCCAGAGATAGTACCTTGCATTACGCCTGGGAAGAAAACACTTACATTTGATTAACTTGAACGACGGCCATTGGCTCAATTTACCTCATGGCCATTGGCTCAATTTACCTCATGGCCATTGGCTCAATTTACCCCATGGTCATTGGCTCAACTTACCCCATGGCCATTGGCTCAATTTACCTCATGGCCATTGGCTCAACTTACCTCATGACCATTGGCTCAACTTACCCCATGGCCATTGGCTCAACTTACCTCATGGTCATTGGCTCAACTTACCTCATGGCCATTGGCTCAACTTACCTCATGGCCATTGGCTCAACTTACCTCATGGCCATTGGCTCAACTTACCTCATGGCCATTGGCTCAACTTACCTCATGGCCATTGGCTCAACTTACCTCATGGTCATTGGCTCAATTTACCTCATGGCCATTGGCTCAATTTACCTCATGGCCATTGGCTCAACTTACCTCATGGTCATTGGCTCAATTTACCTCATGGCCATTGGCTCAACTTACCTCATGGCCATTGGCTCAATTTACCTCATGGCCATTGGCTCAATTTACCTCATGGCCATTGGCTCAATTTACCTCATGGCCATTGGCTCAATTTACCTCATGGCCATTGGCTCAACTTACCTCATGGCCATTGGCTCAACTTACCTCATGGCCATTGGCTCAACTTACCTCATGGCCATTGGCTCAACTTACCTCATGGCCATTGGCTCAACTTACCTCATGGCCATTGGCTCAACTTACCTCATGGTCATTGGCTCAATTTACCTCATGGCCATTGGCTCAATTTACCTCATGGCCATTGGCTCAACTTACCTCATGGTCATTGGCTCAATTTACCTCATGGCCATTGGCTCAACTTACCTCATGGCCATTGGCTCAATTTACCTCATGGCCATTGGCTCAATTTACCTCATGGCCATTGGCTCAATTTACCTCATGGCCATTGGCTCAATTTACCTCATGGCCATTGGCTCAATTTACCTCATGGCCATTGGCTCAATTTACCTCATGGCCATTGGCTCAATTTACCCCACGGCCATTGGCTCAATTTACCTCATGGCCATTGGCTCAATTTACCTCATGGCCATTGGCTCAATTTACCTCATGGCCATTGGCTCAATTTACCTCATGGCCATTGGCTCAATTTACCTCATGGCCATTGGCTCAATTTACCTCATGGCCATTGGCTCAACTTACCTCATGGCCATTGGCTCAACTTACCTCATGGCCATTGGCTCAACTTACCTCATGGCCATTGGCTCAATTTACCCCATGGCCATTGGCTCAACTTACCCCATGGCCATTGGCTCAACTTACCTCATGGCCATTGGCTCAACTTACCTCATGGCCATTGGCTCAACTTACCTCATGGCCATTGGCTCAATTTACCCCATGGCCATTGGCTCAACTTACCCCATGGCCATTGGCTCAACTTACCTCATGGCCATTGGCTCAATTTACCTCATGGCCATTGGCTCAACTTACCTCATGGCCATTGGCTCAACTTACCTCATGGCCATTGGCTCAATTTACCTCATGGCCATTGGCTCAATTTACCCCATGGCCATTGGCTCAATTTACCCCATGACCATTGGCTCAACTTACCCCATGGCCATTGGCTCAATTTACCCCATGGCCATTGGCTCAATTTACCTCATGGCCATTGGCTCAATTTACCCCATGGCCATTGGCTCAATTTACCCCATGGCCATTGGCTCAATTTACCCCATGGTCATTGGCTCAATTTACCTCATGGCCATTGGCCCAATTTACCTCATGGCCATTGGCTCAATTTACCTCATGGCCATTGGCTCAATTTACCTCATGGCCATTGGCTCAATTTACCTCATGGCCATTGGCTCAATTTACCTCATGGCCATTGGCTCAATTTACCCCATGGTCATTGGCTCAATTTACCTCATGGCCATTGGCTCAATTTACCTCATGGCCATTGGCTCAACTTACCTCATGGCCATTGGCTCAACTTACCCCATGGCCATTGGCTCAATTTACCTCATGGTCATTGGCTCAATTTACCTCATGGCCATTGGCTCAATTTACCTCATGGCCATTGGCTCAATTTACCTCATGGCCATTGGCTCAATTTACCTCATGGCCATTGGCTCAATTTACCCCATGGTCATTGGCTCAATTTACCTCATGGCCATTGGCTCAATTTACCCCATGGTCATTGGCTCAATTTACCTCATGGCCATTGGCTCAATTTACCTCATGGCCATTGGCTCAATTTACCTCATGGCCATTGGCTCAATTTACCCCATGGTCATTGGCTCAATTTACCTCATGGCCATTGGCTCAATTTACCCCATGGTCATTGGCTCAATTTACCTCATGGCCATTGGCTCAACCATTGGCTCAATTTAGCTCAAGGCAAACCTTTTGACTATATTAGCCCACACAGCTTATGAAACCTACTGTATAACAACACATTCATTTGACTTGGGGAAAGTCTGTTTTTTTGATCTACTGTAACTTCCTTACCCCTTTTTCCATGTGGTTTCTTCCTTCACTGACTCCATGAAATGAAGACCTCTTCCTAAATATTTGGTTAAATGATTCATGTGGTGTATTGTTTCCTAGAAACAAAGGTGGCTCAATTTACCACATGGCTCAATTTACCCCTTTGGCTCAATTTACCCCTTTGGCTCAATTTACCACATGGCTCAATTTACCCCTTTGGCTCAATTTACCACATGGCTCAATTTACCCCTTTGGCTCAATTTACCCCTTTGGCTCAATTTACCCCTTTGGCTCAATTTACCCCTTTGGCTCAATTTACCCCTTTGGCTCAATTTACCCCTTTGGCTCAATTTACCCCTTTGGCTCAATTTACCCATTTGGCTCAATTTACCCCTTTGGCTCAATTTACCCATTTGGCTCAATTTACCCATTTGGCTCAATTTACCCCTTTGGATCAATTTACCCCTTTGGCTCAATTTACCCCTTTTGATCAATTTATCACATGGCTCAATTTACCCCTTTGGCTCAATTTACCCCTTTGGATCAATTTACCACATGGATCAATTTACCCCTTTGGCTCAATTTACCCCTTTGGCTCAATTTACCCCTTTGGATCAATTTACCCCTTTGGATCAATTTACCCCTTTGGATCAATTTACCACATGGCTCAATTTACCCCTTTGGCTCAATTTACCACATGGCTCAATTTACCCCTTTGGCTCAATTTACCCCTTTGGCTCAATTTACCCCTTTGGCTCAATTTACCCCTTTGGCTCAATTTACCCCTTTGGCTCAATTTACCCCTTTGGCTCAATTTACCCCTTTGGCTCAATTTACCCATTTGGCTCAATTTACCCCTTTGGCTCAATTTACCCATTTGGCTCAATTTACCCATTTGGCTCAATTTACCCCTTTGGATCAATTTACCCCTTTGGCTCAATTTACCCCTTTTGATCAATTTATCACATGGCTCAATTTACCCCTTTGGCTCAATTTACCCCTTTGGATCAATTTACCACATGGATCAATTTACCCCTTTGGCTCAATTTACCCCTTTGGCTCAATTTACCCCTTTGGATCAATTTACCCCTTTGGATCAATTTACCCCTTTGGATCAATTTACCCCTTTGGCTCAATTTCCCACATGGATCAATTTACCCCTTTGGCTCAATTTACCCCTTTGGCTCAATTTGCCCCTTTAGCTCAATTTACCCCTTTGGCTCAATTTACCACATGGATCAATTTACCCCTTTGGCTCAATTTACCACATGGCTCAATTTACCCCTTTGGATCAATTTACCCCTTTGGCTCAATTTACCCCTTTGGCTCAATTTACCCCTTTGGATCAATTTACCCCTTTGGATCAATTTACCCCTTTGGATCAATTTACCCCTTTGGCTCAATTTACCCCTTTGGCTCAATTTACCCCTTTGGCTCAATTTACCACATGGCTCAATTTACCCCTTTGGATCAATTTACCACATGGATCAATTTACCTCTTTGGCTCAATTTACCCCTTTGGCTCAATTTACCCCTTTGGCTCAATTTACCCCTTTGGCTCAATTTACCACATAGCTCAATTTACCCCTTTGGCTCAATTTACCCCTTTGGATCAATTTACCACATGGATCAATTTACCCCTTTGGCTCAATTTACCCCTTTGGCTCAATTTACCCCTTTGGCTCAATTTACCCCTTTGGATCAATTTACCCCTTTGGATCAATTTACCCCTTTGGCTCAATTTACCCCTTTGGCTCAATTTCCCACATGGATCAATTTACCCCTTTGGCTCAATTTACCCCTTTGGCTCAATTTGGCCCTTAAGCTCAATTTACCCCTTTGGCTCAATTTACCACATGGATCAATTTACCCCTTTGGCTCAATTTACCCCTTTGGCTCAATTTACCCCTTTGGCTCAATTTACCACATGGCTCAATTTACCCCTTTGGATCAATTTACCCCTTTGGCTCAATTTACCCCTTTGGCTCAATTTACCCCTTTGGCTCAATTTACCCCTTTGGATCAATTTACCCCTTTGGATCAATTTACCCCTTTGGCTCAATTTACCTCTTTGGCTCAATTTACCTCTTTGGCTCAATTTACCCCTTTGGCTCAATTTACCACATGGCTCAATTTACCCCTTTGGATCAATTTACCCCTTTGGCTCAATTTACCCCTTTGGCTCAATTTACCCCTTTGGCTCAATTTACCCCTTTGGCTCAATTTACCCCTTTGGATCAATTTACCCCTTTGGATCAATTTACCCCTTTGGCTCAATTTACCTCTTTGGCTCAATTTACCTCTTTGGCTCAATTTACCCCCCTCTCCCCTCTACACACTGCTTCAACAACACATTGTTCTTCTGACATGGTTTCTTTCTGAATCTGGCTCTCTGTATTTTACCATGTACCCCTGACCCCTTCTTGTGACCTGTGACCCTCCCAACTCCTGTGTTTCCAGACCAAAGGTCTTCTCCAAGTCAGTACATGACAGAAAATGACCTGATTTTGGTTCATTTTGGTCTTAAAGGTTTATTTTCGTTGCAAAAAGCAAGCTTCTATGGACCGGCTTCTGCATCTCTATCCCTTGCAGAAGCAAAGCTTTTAACTAGGACCAAGACAGTAGATTATAATCCTGTAGATCCTATCCCAGCGATAATGCCTTGCATTAAACACGGCAAGAAAACCCTTCAATTTGCTCAACTTGCCATTGGCTCAATCATTGGCTCAATTTACCCCAAACATTTGGACTATATTAGCCCACGCAGCTACAACTATAATGATGACCTTTCATGCCAGGTTTAGGACCTCATATTGAAGCTGATATAGACCCCAACTAATGTATAGAACAATCTTAAAATGATCTACTTTGGTTTAGTTAAAGCTTTTAACTAGTACCGAGACAGTAGATTATAATCCTGTTGATCATTTTAACTAGGACCAAGACAGTAGATTATAATCCTGTAGATCATTTTAACTAGGACCAAGACAGTAGATTATAATCCTGTAGGTAATTTTAACTAGGACCAAGACAGTAGATTATAATCCTGTAGGTCATTTTAACTAGGACCAAGACAGTAGATTATAATCCTGCAGGTCATTTTAACTAGGACCAAGACAGTAGATTATAATCCTGTAGATCATTTTAACTAGGACCAAGACAGTAGATTATAATCCTGTAGATCATTTTAACTAGGACCAAGACAGTAGATTATAATCCTGTAGATCATTTTAACTAGGACCAAGACAGTAGATTATAATCCTGTAGGTCATTTTAACTAGGACCAAGACAGTAGATTATAATCCTGTAGATCATTTTAACTAGGACCAAGACAGTAGATTATAATCCTGCAGGTCATTTTAACTAGGACCAAGACAGTAGATTATAATCCTGTAGATCATTTTAACTAGGACCAAGACAGTAGATTATAATCCTGCAGGTCATTTTAACTAGGACCAAGACAGTAGATTATAATCCTGTAGATCATTTTAACTAGGACCAAGACAGTAGATTATAATCCTGTAGATCATTTTAACTAGGACCAAGACAGTAGATTATAATCCTGTAGATCATTTTAACTAGGACCAAGACAGTAGATTATAATCCTGCAGGTCATTTTAACTAGGACCAAGACAGTAGATTATAATCCTGTAGGTCATTTTAACTAGGACCAAGACAGTAGATTATAATCCTGTAGGTCATTTTAACTAGGACCAAGACAGTAGATTATAATCCTGTAGATCCCAGCCTGCCTTCCTCGCTCTGCACTGGCTTCTTGATTTCAACATTTTGGCAACACTTTATGAAAGCTTTCATTAAAAAGCCTTTTAAACGCTTATAGATGTTTACAAATGCTCATAAATGTTTTTTTTATATATTTGATTGATTACTTATTAATCATTTGTATCGGTGTTACACCCAATTCTGACCCCTCACAGGAAATTCCTGTCTCCGTCGGACAAGGAGAACATCTTTACGATGGACCACTTCCCCGTGTGGTATCGCCGCGCTGCAGAGTACCCTGCCGGCAAGTTCCTGTACTACATCCCCAAAGAGGACACCAGAGGTAGGGACTACTTTCTCTCTGCTCCACCACACACTGTTGTGATTGTCTTGTAACAGTACAATAACCACCTTATTTATACCCATATGGAGTCTGGGACAACAACTGAACAGTTACACCAGGAGTAGGGACTACTTTCTACTTTCAGAGGTAGGGACTACTTTCTACTTTCAGAGGTAGGGACTACTTTCTACTTTCAGAGGTAGGGACTACTTTCTACTTTCAGAGGTAGGGACTACTTTCTACTTTCAGAGGTAGGGACTACTTTCTACTTTCAGAGGTAGGGACTACTTTCTACTTTCAGAGGTAGGGACTGCTTTCTACTTTCAGAGGTAGGGACTACTTTCTACTTTCAGAGGTAGGGACTACTTTCTCTCTGTTCTCCCACTCTGTCGCCAGGGCAAGTTGGCCAGTTAATCAATAAATGCCATTAAGCGAAGACTTTTATCCAAAAGGATGAAAACGCCATGCTCTACCAACTGAGCTACAGAGGATCAATAGCTGTCCGGTTTGTGATTGTCTTGTCAAAGTACAATAACCACCTAATACAATGTCCTTGTGGAGTTTAAATAAACTGAATAGATACACCAAAGGTAGGGACTACTTTCTCTCTGCTCCCACGCAGACACAGTCGCCATGGCAACCCCCAGCCTAGCAACCGCCAGCAGGGACAGACAGCGAGCCCCTTTATCTAGGCGGTGTCCCGAGTGGCACCCTATTCCCCATGTAGTGCACTACTTTTGTCCAGGGTTCACAGAGACCCACAGGGAATAGGGTAGCATTTGGGATCCATATTTACTCTCTAAACATTATTCAGCAGCTACCTTAGTGGCTGTGGTGAATTTCCATTTTTATAAACCCAGACACGATCAATAGCTTTCCTGTTTGTGATTGTCTTGTAACAGAACAATAAGCACCCAATACAGACAGACAGTCTGGGACTAAAGCACAACAGTACAGGAAGATGTAACATCTATTCTGTCTGGTGTGACGGCAGGGTGTATGTGTAAGTTGGTCACAGCCCTAATCACCATCATCACATGTAAATCCTTCTTTGTGAAAGTGTCGGTTGGGGATCTTAGTATGTTGGTAGGACATTACCCATGGTATGAGGGTATAGACAGTCAACTCTATTAAAGGACTTTTAACGTGGTGGTCTCTGCCGTGTCCCTGTGAGGCCACTGAAAGAGTCCTGGTCTGGTGTCCTCATCAGATGTGTTCAGAGACCATAATGTCCCCCAGTGTAGTTGTGTGATGTGGTGGCCTCTGAAAGAGTCCTGCATGGTGTCCTCATCAGATGTGTTCAGGGACTATGAGGAGGACCACAGCGCCACCTCCAGCCCGGATGACCTTGCGCAGGAGGACGAGGAGGGTATTTCAATTAAACAGCCCGTCTCTACCTGGCTCCCTTACCGGCATGTCTCACAGTCCCTTCTCTCTCTTTCTCTCATCTCTCTTTCTCCTTTTTCTCTCTCTCTCGGCTTCTACCTGTCTTTACCTCTCTCCATCTCTCTGTCTCGATTCCAAACACTATCTCTCTCCTACTCTCTTTCTCTCTCTGTCTCTCTCTTTCTGTCTCTCTATTTATCTCTATCCAATCATCTTCCTCTCTCTCTCTCTCTCTCTCTCTCTCTCTCTCTCTCTCTCTCTCTCTCTCTGTCTCTCTCTCTGTCTCTCTCGCTGCCTCTCTCTCTCTATTTCTCTCTGTTTCTCTCTCTGTCTCTCTCTCTCTCTCTCTCTCTCTCTCTCTCTCTGTCTCTCTCACTCTCTGTCTCTCTCTCTCTCTCTCTCTCTCGCTCTCTGTCTCTCTCTCTCTCTCTCTGCACGAGTCCTCTCTACATTGTGTAGGCTGTAGTGTCACTGTTAGCAGCAGAGCTGAACTGCATGGTCTTGTTGTGAAGTCAGTAATATAGCTCTCCATTTTCTCTCCTGACGTCTATGGGATGATGAATGTGGGCGGGGGAGGGCACGGGGAGTCAAGGAGGAGATGAAGGACATTTCATTATGTGTCTCTAAGTACATCGCTTAGAGTATGAATTGACCATTTCATCTAGTAGACAGACAGACAGACACTTGTGTTAGACAGTGGGTTGTCTCTGCTGTAAAGCAGGCCTGGGGAGCCTTAACATTCAACCATGTAGTGTCTGTCTGTCTCTACTGACATCCCTGCAGCTCAAAGCCTGATATCAATCCCCCCGGTGAGACAGTACAGACGGACGGATGGGCAGACAGACAGACGGACGGATGGGCAGACAAACAGACAGACAGATAGATGGGCAGACAGATAGACGGGCAGGCAGGCAGACAGATAGACGGGCAGGCAGGCAGACAGACGGGCAGGCAGACAGACAGACAGACGGGCAGGCAGGCAGACAGACAGACGGCCGGGCGGGCAGACAGACAGACAGACGGGCAGACGGGCAGGCAGACAGATGAACGGACAGATAGACAGGCAGGCAGACAGATAGACGGGCAGACAGACAGACGGACAGGTAGACAGATAGACGGGCAGGCAGACAGATAGACGGGCAGGCAGACAGATAGACAGACAGACGGACAGACGGGCAGGCAGAAAGATAGGCAGGCAGGCAGGCAGGCAGGCAGGCAGACAGACATAGCCTTGTAACCAGGGAAACCAGGCATGACACCCTCTTCATTTACAACTACAAGCAGTTAACACAGCACCTCTACCCCACAGGGGGTTGGTGGCACCTTAATTGGGGAG
>NC_143036.1:75872500-75882500 GCF_057628025.1 Oncorhynchus mykiss | reverse complement strand
ACTTCTTCAGGATATGTAATGAGTTAACGACAAACATATAGGAACTCTGACAGCGCGTTCAGACGTCTTAGAAGAGCCCGTTTGAAGAAAATGAGGTTTTTGAAGCACCCTGATCAAATCTCGTGTTTAATTCAGAATGAAGAAAGATGAGACGTAAATTACATATAAAATATTGTCACACATGAAATTGCTCTGTTTCTCACGTTATTTCAAGGTATAAGAATGATTTTCAAAATGTCCTCATTCACACACACGGCAGTTCCTCTCGTGCACCGTGCTATGCTCCCTTCTACCTCCGGGTGGCACTGTTGCTACCCAGATCTGCATACATGGACATGCTGGATTCCGCTTTCTGTGGATTTAGTCCTTTGGTAATTATAATGTTGACAGGGAGTATGTAAATAAACTGTCCCTATACATTCCTACTAGTATTATATCAACCATGACCCTTCCTAATAATAACAGAGAGAGAAAAATGTTGGAAATCAGACAGAGAGAGAGTTGGTTCCTGCAGGATGAGAGATACAGTATGATAGTGTTGGAGAGGAGCAGCATGAGGTACGATGGCTTAACGCACAGCTGTCTCCTTACAGGATTGACTCCTGTGTGTGTGTGTGTGTCACAGGCTTATAGCATCCATTTAAACCATACCACCCATATCAGGGTCTCTCTCTCTGTCTCTGTCTGTCTCTCTGTCTCTCTCTCTCTCTCTCTCTCTCTCTCTGTCTCTCTCTCTCTTTCTCTCTCTCTCTCTCTGTCTCTCTCTCTCTCCTCTGAAAGTCTTTATTTCATACCAGAGATGTATAGTGACACTTGATATATGTTATTATACAAACTGTAGTACATGGGTGGTACATGGGTGGTACATGGGTGGTACAGGTTGGTACAGGTCGGTACGACATGTTTTAGAGGATGTACTTGCTGTCCCAGAAGTGGCCATTGGAAAGATCGAAGATGATCTCTCTAATACATCTCTATGGCCCAAACCCAAGTGATTTATCACATCTCTATGGCCCAATGATGTATCACATCTCTGTGGCCCAATGATGTATCACATCTCTGTGGCCCAATGATGTATCACATCTCTATGGCTCAATGATGTATCACATCTCTGTGGCCCAATGATGTATCACATCTCTATGGCCCAAACCCAAGTGATTTATCACATCTCTATGGCCCAATGATGTATCACATCTCTATGGCCCAATGATGTATCACATCTCTATGGCCCAATGATGTATCACATCTCTATGGCCCAATGATGTATCACATCTCTATGGCCCAATGATGTATCACATCTCTATGGCCCAATGATGTATCACATCTCTATGGCCCAATGATGTATCACATCTCTATGGCCCAAACCCAAATGATTTACCTTCATTTGATTTATCACCTAAAATACTAAAATACTGTCTTGCAAAGTCTCTGATTTGAGAATCACACACACACTCACTTCTATGTTACCACAGCGACAGCAAACCTGATCAATGATTGGTCCCTCAACACAGATTCTACTTCCTACTTCCTGTCCCTCTAAGTCACATGATCACATGTTTTGCTATGATGCTAACTGAACAACAGAACACATGCCGGTAATTAGTAAGTGAGCAACATTACAAACAAAGTAAACAAACATGGATTCATGTAGCACATAACAAGGACTTCACATGGAACAGTACTTTATCGTTCTGTACTATAGACTCTTCATATTCCCTCTTTACTTATAATGTGTGTCCCAAATGGTCCTATAGGGCTCTGGCTAAAAGGAGTGCACTGCATTGGGAATAGGGTGCATCCCATTTCATCCCATTACATCACATTACATCCCATTACATCCCATATATCCCATTACATCCCATTACATCCCATTTCATTCCATACATCCCATTTCATCCCATTACATCCCATTTCATCCCATTACATCCCATTACACCCCATGTGATCCCATTACATCCCATCACATCCCATTACATCTCATTACATCCCATTACATACCATTACATCCCATTTCATCCCATTTCATCCCATTACATCCCCCATTACATCCCATTACATCCCATACATCCCATTACATCCCATACATCCCATTACATCCCATTTGATCCCATTTGATCTGTCTCTAGTTCTCTTTCATCGGCATCAGCCTGTTTATCTACCATCATATACAGATGTGTTGTCAAGACACGCCTCCCAAGCTACTATGGAATCCTGGGTAGTGATCCAGGGTCTCATTCCCCATCACAGAAAACTGTGGTACTGTACTGTACGTGGGTTATGACCCATTTAACAACAACACAACTGGATTCAGTTAGTAGCTACCTTTTTTATTACCAACATCGCTAGCAAGACGGTATACCTGAAGGGTTTTTGTCGGAGCAAATCTAACCAGCTCTAAAACGTTACAGGATATCAGGTTATCACCCAAACAAAACCAACACCACCAAATGTAAAACTGATACGGGACCAAATTAATGTTTATCAAAACCCAGGAGTTGGGTCACTGCATGGAATAGAGGCTATATTAAATCACCTAAACCAGAGAGCAGTATATAATAATATACGCTTTGTTTGTCCAGCCAATTCAGGGGTGAGGGGAAAGATCCTGCTCGTTAGTAGGAGAGGTTGATGTCCCATCCATAGAGATTACACAGACAGGGAAGAGAGGAGAGAAGTCCCCACAGCGTGGGTGTACTCCTCTTGAAGGTGGGAACAGAGGGATGAAAGGGAGGATGAGGGGAGGAGGGAAGAGGAAAAGTCCCCACAACGGTTGTGTACTCTTACAGCAGGTGGGAACACAGAGATGGAGGGATGAAACAGAGGGAGGGATGAAAGGGAGGGAGGGATGAAAGACAATAGCAGCATCTTTTAATCCCTTGTTTTTTAATATCCCTCTGAGCGTCTGGCCAACCCTCCATCTCAGAGAACAACAGGAGGGAGAGGACAGAGAGAATCAGGCCATCCCTCCATCTCAGAGAACAACAGGAGGGAGAGGACAGAGAGAATCAGGCCATCCCTCCATCTCAGAGAACAACAGGAGGGAGAGGACAGAGAGAATCAGGCCATCCCTCCATCTCAGAGAACAACAGGAGGGAGAGGACAGAGAGAATCAGGCCATCCCTCCACCATGTCCTGCCAAACCAGACCATGTCAAATCAGACCAGTCCAGACCAAGCCAAACCAGACCCAGTTCTTGTTTCTGCAGGGCTGTGGGGTTTGTGGGCTGAGGGATAGAGAAGGGTCATTGAAGTTTCAGAGTTTGTTGATCACCCTATCAGGCGGTTGTCTAGTGGTCTGACTCGTACATATCTATCTCATCTCAGAATGAGATAGGGTTCAGAATGGAGGAGAGGACCCATTGTGATTGTCGTTTGGTGGAGATAGAGAAGACAGTAGCAGGAGCTGGTTGGTTTCAGGGGGAGAGGAGGCGGAGGGAGAGGAGTAATAGAGCCCTTTCAACCTTGACCCCTGACCTCTAACCCCTGACCCCTCTATGCCACAGAGGAGATCTGCTTGTCCTCAGGGTCTGCGTCACCCTCCCTGTCTCCCATCAGCGGCTGCCTCTTCTTCAGCTCTCGTTGATACTTGGCCATGAGCGAGGCATAGATACATCCGTAGGCCGCCGCCCCCACCATCATGATACACACGATGCCACACACCACCCCGGCTATCACCACCGTCCCGATGGCCCTCCGCACGCTCACCGGCTGGTAGCGCCGCCGTACACAGTCCGGGACGGGCACCAGGTCGCCCGCAGGGGGGACTTCAGATTCGGATGTGGGGGCTCCGGGGCCGGTAGTTCGGCCGCAGGGCGGGGATGAACCTTCTTTTCCTCCGCTCCGCGGCCCCCCTCCTCCCCTGTTCTCGTCATCCAGTTGGAGGCAGTAGTTGAACATCTCCACTGGAACACCACGGATGTCCCGCCCTCGCAGGTCCTTAGGGAGGGTACACTCCACCCCATCTACCTTACCACCTGGAGGGAGAGAAAGAGGGGAGCCGGGGGAGGGATAGGACAGAGAGGGGGGGGGAGAGAGAGAGGGGAGCAGGGGGGCGGGATAGGACAGAGAGGGGGGGAGAGAGAGAGGGGGGGGGTAGGACAGAGAGGGGGGGGGGAGAGAGGGGGGGGGATAGGACAGAGAGGGGGGGAGAGAGAGGGGGGCGGGACGGGGGGGGGAGCAGGGGGGAGGGATAGGACAGAGGGGGGAGGGATAGGACAGGGGGGGGGGAGAGAGAGAGAGAGAGAGACAGAGACAGACAGACAGAGAGAGAGAGAGACAGAGAGAGAGAGAGAGAGAGAGAGAGAGAGAGACAGAGAGAGAGAGAGAGAGAGAGAGAGAGAGAGAGACAGAGAGAGAGAGAGAGAGAGAGAATAAAATGTTATTCACAGTAAAAGCATCAGATGGTATTTAGAGAGATAGACAGTGTGACACAGTGACAGAGAGAGACCGAGTGACAAAGCGAGACATTGAGACAGAATTACAGAGAGCGTGAGAGAGAGAGAATTACCACCACCACATCAGTCATTATCCTCCTGGTAAGTAAACAAGTCTGCAGTTTCATCAGAATGAATACAAATAAACAGCAACTGGCAGCCATTGTGGAGCCATGGGGGGTGTATGGTGGAACCAAGGGAAGGTCACAGCTAGCATGCAACAATTCCACTCCACTCTACAGTGACTGCTCTCTGTCTGACTGACACTCAGGGTCTGCTGGCTGTATAACTGTCTGACAGGATTGGTGAAGCCCTCTAACATGTCAGTCTTTCCATGTTGAATCGGAGATGGATGGATAATTGATGAGATGAGATCATAGCTACAGCAAGTGTCTGGACCAGGGTGTGGACGTGCCTCAGGGGAAGATCTAGCTATGTGTGTGAGGGGGTGTGTGTGTCAGTCAACATAAGGATTAGGTGACTCATTTGTTGTCCCTATGGGAGTGAGGGAGGGAGGGAAGGAGGGAGGGAGGGAGGGAGGGAGAAAGAGAGAGGGAGGGAGAAAGAGAGAGAGAGAGGGAGGGAGAAAGAGAGAGAGGGAGAAAGAGGGAGGGAGGGAGGGAGAAAGAGAGGGAGGGAGGGAGGGAGGGAGGGAGGGAGGGAGGGAGGGAGGGAGGGAGGGAGAGAGAGAGAGAGAGAGAGAGGGGGAGGGAGAGAGAGAGGGAGAGAGAGAGGGAGAGAGAGAGGGAGAAAGAGAGACAGAGAGAGAGAGAGGGAGAGAGAGAGAGGGAGGATGTGTGATATCTGCTGCGTTTCTCTCAACATGTTTCAGGCATAAACATCTTGCAACGGAACCATTTTATTTACAAACAAACACGCCCCCTTGGTCCCAGCTACTCCTTCCAAAGCCCACTCATACTGTGGTTGAAACAGGGGACTTGGCCCCAGCTACTCCTTCCAAAGCCCACTCATACTGTGGTTGAAACAGGGGACTTGGCCCCAGCTACTCCTTCCAAAGCCCACTCATACTGTGGTTGAAACAAGGGACTTGGCCCCAGCTACTCCTTCCAAAGCCCACTCATACTGTGGTTGAAACAGGGGACTTGGCCCCAGCTACTCCTTCCAAAGCCCACTCATACTGTGGTTGAAACAGGGGACGTGGCCCCAGCTACTCCTTCCAAAGCCCACTCATACTGTGGTTGAAACAGGGGACTTGGCCCCAGCTACTCCTTCCAAAGCCCACTCATACTGTGGTTGAAACAGGGGATGTGGCCCCAGCTACTCCTTCCAAAGCCCACTCATACTGTGGTTGAAACAGGGGACTTGGCCCCAGCTACTCCTTCCAAAGCCCACTCATACTGTGGTTGAAACAGGGGACTTGGCCCCAGCTACTCCTTCCAAAGCCCACTCGTACTGTGGTTGAAACAGGGGACTTGGCCCCAGCTACTCCTTCCAAAGGAAGGGTATTAACAGAAGCTCCAGGAATAGAGGGGATTCAGTGGGGAGAAGAGCCCCAGTCTGAGAGGCCTGTCTCTGGGTAGATGCTCTCCCTCTCCTCCCTCTCCCACCTCTCCTCTCCTGGATGTGGGGGCAGATGGGTAGTAGCTGGATATCAGGAACATGAGTGAAAACATCGACCTGCCTGCTCTCTCACTTCGTCACCTCAAACACACACACACACACGCACACACACACACACACACACACGTATGGACCTGCCTGCGCTCTCTCTCCGTCATTTTAAATGGCCTCATAAATACTAAAGAGGGATGGCCCGGTCCATCTGCCAGTTTACTACTGGACGTGTCAGCTTTATTTTTCAACCATTTAGTTTATCTAGTTGCCGATTTATGGTATTCCCTTGTAAGAGTGTAGAGTAAATTGTCTCCCCAGGCGAGAAGCCGTGAAGTCTCAGAGCTGGTAGGTTTCCGCTGTCCGAGACGGGGATGTAACGATCGCTCAGGACATGGTTCTATTCTACAGAGAAAGGGCATTAGGAAATCATGAGGACTAAAAGCTACGGCTGGCTGTTAGGAACTGTCTGTTCCTCTCTGTTAGGACGGTTCCTCTCTGTTAGGACGGTTCCTGTCTGTTAGGACGGTTCCTGACTGTTAGGACGGTTCCTGTCTGTTAGGACGGTTCCTCTCTGTTAGGACGGTTCCTCTCTGTTAGGACGGTTCCTCTCTGTTAGGACGGTTCCTGTCTGTTAGGACGGTTCCTGTCTGTTAGGACGGTTCCTGTCTGTTAGGACGGTTCCTGTCTGTTAGGACGGTTCCTGGCTGTTAGGACAGTTCCTGTCTGTTAGGACGGTACCTGACTGTTTCAATGCCACAACAGAAGGAGATCACTAATTTTAAATTAGATTCAACTTTATTGTCATTAAACAAGTACAACAAAATGCACTTAGCATCTGAACAGAAGTGCAAATAAAAGAGTACAAAAAATGTACAAGTGAAACAAGTACATACAATGTGTGTTATTAAGTGAGATGTATAATGTATTATTAAGTGAGATGTGCAATGAAGGCAAACGGTAAGTACAAGGAAGCATGCAACTGAAATGCAGGGCTAGCAGCAATGAGGTGCCCGAGGTAGACATGTACATGTAACTCCAAGAGAGGAGTTTCCCTGACATTGCCATAGGCCTGTAAAATCTGTGACTCTCGTCTTAATCTACCCCACCAAACCAACTCCCAACTGGGGTAGAGTATATATAAATACACAGGTGGGTTCCCAAAGGACTGCTTAGCAGTCAGTAGTTAGTAGAGTGTAGAAGAGTAGACTTGAGTACAGTAAAGTAAAGACTGTATCATTTACAGGAAGTAATTCTAAACATACAGGAGACCCATCCTCCCTCCCTCCCTCCGTCCTTCCCAAACCCTGACCCAAAACCAATCCTTCAGCCGCTCACCCTCCCTCCCTCCCTCCGTCCTTTCCAAACCCTGACCCAAAACCATACCCTCCGTCCTTCCCAAACCCTGACCCAAAACCAACCCTCCGTCCTTTCCAAACCCTGACCCAAAACCAACCCTTCAGCCGCTCACCCTCCCTCCCTCCCTCCGTCCTTCCCAAACCCTGACCCAAAACCAACCCTCCGTCCTTCCCAAACCCTGACCCAAAACCAATCCTTCAGCCGCTCACCCTCCCTGCCTCCCTCCGTCCTTTCCAAACCCTGACCCAAAACCAACCCTCCGTCCTTCCCAAACCCTGACCCAAAACCAACCCTTCAGCCGCTCACCCTCCCTCCCTCCGTCCTTCCCAAACCCTGACCCAAAACCAACCCTCCGTCCTTCCCAAACCCTGACCCAAAACCAACCCTTCAGCCGCTCACCTCTGTACAGCAGCCACTCCATCCAGTGCTTGAAGTCCCTCAGGTTGCAGTCACACTCCCAGGGGTTAGCCCCTAGCTGAAGAGACTGGAGGTTAGCCAGGGGCTCGAAGGCTGCTCTCTCCAGGGCATGGAGCCTGTTCCCGGCCACGGAGAGCCACGTCAGCCCCTGCAGCTCATCCAGCAGACCCAGGGGGATATCAGACAGCCCGTTGAGGGAGACATCTAGCTTCCTCAGCCCCACCAGCCCCTGGAAGAGATCCCTATCCAAGGCCCTAAGACTGTTGTTGTGGAGGGTCAGATCTGATAGATTCCCCAGGTCCTTGAAGAGCGCTGGGGGAAGATTATCCAGGTAGTTGTTGGAGAGATCCAGTCGCTCCAGGGAGGTGAGGTTAGCGAAGGACCCTGGACCCAGGGAGGAGAGGTGGTTGTTGGGCAGCAGGAGGGTGCGGGCGGAGACGGGGAGATGGGTGAGGGCGGGCATGGAGAGCAGGCCGCGCCCGCTGCAGTCTATGTCGGTGGCGTTGCAGAAGCAGGTCGGAGGACAGGCGGTGGTTAGATCCACCAGGGAAGACAGGACACACAGGAGACACAGCATAACTGGAGACAGACGGAGAGAGAAAGGGTCAGAGGTCAATAAGGCAGAAACCAATCTCCCTGTGAAATCATTGTACATTGCAGAGCGCAACTGAAGAGAGAGAGGGACAGGGACAAAGATACAGGGTCAGCGAGAGAGACCCACATGACCAAAAAGATACAGGGTCAGAGAGAGAGAGACCCACATGACCAAAAGATAAGGGTCAGAGAGAGAGACCCACATGACCAAAAGATAAGGGTTAGAGAGAGAGACCCACATGACCAAATAGCAATGTCTCTATATGAATGAAATACAGTGTCACTATGTTTTCATTCCCCATCAACTGAAGCTAAAAAAATATCCTCATTCTTTGGTTAGAATAGATGGTTGGGCTGAACCCTTAGGTATTTGTTTTGGTTGTTGGCTGGCCTAGTGAGACCGAAAGGACAGGGCTAGAGAAGGACAACACATATGGGGGGGGGGGGGGGGGGATCATCCTGAGTCTAAACATCACCATCAAACAAAATGATACCACATAACAGACAACCCAGAGTGAATCACTATCAAGTTCGAAAAGAGAATCCGTCTTTGGTTAGATAGATGGTTGGGCTGAACCCTTAGCATCTACTGTTTGGTAAGGATAGATGGTTGGGCTGAACCCTTAGCATCTACTGTTTGGTTAGGATAGATGGTTGGGCTGAACCCTAAGCATCTACTGTTTGGCTAGAATAGATGGTTGGGCTGAACCCTTAGCATCTACTGGTTGTTTGTTGTCTGACTGAGAGGACATTAGCTAAGTGTCTGTTTGGTTGTTGTCTGGCTGAGGACATTAGCTAAGTGTCTGGTTGGTTGTTGTCTGACAGAGAGGACATTAGCTAAGTGTCTGGTTGTTGTCTGACTGAGAGGACATTAGCTAAGTGTCTGGTTGTTGTCTGACTGAGAGAGGACATTAGCTAAGTGTCTGGTTGTTGTCTGACTGAGAGGACATTAGCTAAGTGTCTGGTTGTTGTCTGACTGAGAGGACATTAGCTAAGTGTCTGGTTGTTGTCTGACAGAGAGGACATTAGCTAAGTGTCTGTTTGTTGTCTGACTGAGAGAGGACATTAGCTAAGTGTCTGGTTGTTGTCTGACAGAGAGGACATTAGCTAAGTGTTTGGTTGTTGTCTGACAGAGAGGACATTAGCTAAGTGTCTGGTTGTTGTCTGACTGAGAGGACATTAGCTAAGTGTCTGGTTGTTGTCTGACAGAGATGACATTAGCTAAGTGTCTGGTTGTTATCTGACAGAGAGGACATTAGCTAAGTGTCTGTTTGTTATCTGACAGAGAGGACATTAGCTAAGTGTCTGGTTGTTGTCTGACAGAGATGACATTGGCTAAGTGTCTGGTTGTTATCTGACAGAGAGGACATTAGCTAAGTGTCTGTTTGTTATCTGACTGAGAGGACATTAGCTAAGTGTCTGGTTGTTATCTGACTGAGAGGACATTAGCTAAGTGTCTGGTTGTTATCTGACAGAGAGGACATTAGCAAAGTGCCTGGTTGTTGTCTGACTGAGAGGACATTAGCTAAGTGTCTGTTTGTTGTCTGACTGAGAGAGGACATTAGCTAAGTGTATGGATGTTGTCTGACAGAGAGAGGACATTAGCCAAGTGCCTGGTTGTTGTCT
>NC_143036.1:75860000-75870000 GCF_057628025.1 Oncorhynchus mykiss | reverse complement strand
GGTATAGAGTACAGTATATACATATGAGATGAGTAATGTAGTGTATGTAAACATTATATAAAGTGGCATTGTTTAAAGTGACTAGTGATACATTTATTACATCCATTTTTAATGATTAAAGTGGCTGGAGTTGAGTCAGTGTGTTGACAGCAGCCACTCAATGTTAGTGGTGGCTGTTTAACAGTCTGATGGCCTTGAGATAGAAGCTGTTTTTCAGTCTCCCGGTCCCAGCTTTGAAGCACCTGTACTGACCTTGGCTTCTGGATGATAGCGGGGTGAACAGGCAGCGGCTCGGGTGGTCGTTGTCCTTGATAATCTTTTTGGCCTTCCTGTGACATCGGGTGGTGTAGGTGTCCTGGGGGGCAGGTAGTTTGCCCCGGTGATGCGTTGTGCAGACCTCACTACCCTCTGGAGAGCCTTACGGTTGTGGGCGGAGCAGTTGCCGTACCAGGTGGTGATACAGCCTGACAGGATGCTCTCAATTGTGCATCTGTAAAAGTTTGTGTTTTTGGTGACAAGCCAAATTTCTTCAGCCTCCTGATGTTGAAGAGGCACTTTCTTCACCACGCTGTCTCTGTGGGTGGGACCATTTCAGTTTGTCCGTGATGTGTACACCGAGGAACTTAAAACTTACTACCCTCTCCACTACTGTCCCTCGATGTGGATAGGGGGGTGCTCCCTCTGCTGTTTCCTGAAGTCCATGACCATCTCCTTTGTTTTGTTGACTTTGAGTGTGAGGTTATTTTCCTGACACTTCCTCCCTGTAGGCCGTCTCGTCGTTGTTGGTAATCAAGCCTACCACTGTTGTTTGCAAACTTGATGATTGAGTTGGAGGCGTGCGTGGCCACGCAGTCGTGGGTGAACAGGGAGTACAGGAGAGGGCTCAGAACGCACCCTTGTGGGGTCCTAGTGTTGAGGATCAGCGGGGTGGAGATGTTGTTACCTACCCTCACCACCTGGCGGCGGCCCGTCAGGAAGTCCAGGACCTAGTTGCACAGGGCGGGGTCGAGACCTAGTGTCTCAAGCTTAATGACGAGTTTGGAGGGTACTATGGTGTTAAATGCTGAGCTGTAGTCGATGAACAGCCTTCTTACATAGGTATTCCTTGTGTCCAGATGGGTTAGGGCAGTGTGATTGCGATGGCGTCCCTTGTGGACCTATTGGGGCGGTAAGCAAATTGGAGTGGGTCTAGGGTGTCAGGTAGGGTGGAGGTGATATGGTCCTTGACTAGTCTCTCAAAGCACTTCATGATGACTGAAGTGAGTTCTACGGGGCGGTATCATTTAGCTCAGTTACCTTAGCTTTCTTGGGAACAGGAACAATGGTGGCCCTCTTGAAGCGTGTGGGAACAGCAGACGGATAAGGATTGATTGAATATGTCCGTAAACACACCAGCCAGCTGGTCTGCGTATGCTCTGAGGACGCGGCTGGGGATGCCGCCTGGGCCTGCAGTCTTGCAAGGGTTAACACGTTTAAATGTTTTACTCACGTTGGCTGCAGTGAAGGAGAGCCCACAGGTTTTGGTAGTGGGACGTGTCAGTGGCACTGTGTTGTCCTCAAAGCGAGCAAAGAAGCTGTTTAATCTGTCTGGGAGCAAGACATCGTGGTCCGCGACGGGGCTGGTTTTCCTTTTATAGTCCGTGATTGACTGTAGACCCTTCCACATACGTCTCGTGTCTGAGATGAATTGCGACTCTACTTTATCTCTATACTGACGCTTAGCTTGTTTGATTGTCTTGCGGAGGGAAAAGCTACACTGTTTGTATTCGGTCATGTTACCAGACACCTTGCCCTGATTTAAAAGCAGTGGTTCGTGCTTTCAGTTTTGCGCGAATGCTGCCATTAATCCACGGTTTCTGGTTGGGGAATGTTTTAATAGACGCTGTGGGTACGACATCGCCGATGCACTTGCTAATAAACTCGCTCACCAAATCAGCGTATTCATCAATGTTGTTCGACGCTATTCGGAACATATCCCAGTCCACGTGATCGAAGCAATCTTGAAGCGTTGAATCCGATTGGTCGGACCAGCATTGAACAGACCTGAGCTTCCGGTTTTAGTTTCTGTCTGTAGGCTGGGAGCAACAAAATGGAGTCGTGGTCAGCTTCTCCGAAAAGAGGGCGGGGGAGGGCCTTATATGCATCGCAGAAGTTAGAATAACAATGATCCAGGGTTTTGCCAGCCCGGGTCGTGCAATCGATATGCTGATAAAATTTAGGGAGCCTTGTTTTCAGATTAGCCTGGTTAAAATCCCCAGCTACAATAAATGCAGCCTCAGGATATGTGGTTTCCAGTTTACATAGAGTCAAATGAAGTTCGTTCAGGGCCGTCGATGTGTCTGCTTGTGGGGAATTTACACTACTGTTATTATGATCAAAGAGAATTCTCTTCGTAGATAATGCGGTCGGCATTTGATTGTGAGGAATTCTAGGTCAGGTGAACAAAAGGACTTGAGCTCCTGTATGTTGTTATGATCACACCACGTCTCGTTAAGGCATACACTCCGCCCTTCTTCTTACCAGAGAGATGCTTGTTTCTGTCTGCGTGATGCGTAAAGAAACCAGCTGGCTATACCGACTCCGATAGCGTGTCTTGAGTGAGCCACGTTTCCGTGAAACAAAGAATGTTACAATCTCTGATGTCTCTCTGGAAGGCAACCCTTGCTCAGATTTCGTCTACCTTGTTGTCAAGAGACTGGACATTGGCGAATAGTATACTCGGGAGCGGTGGGCGATGTGCCCGTCTACGGAGCCGGACCAGAAGACCGCTCCATCTGCCCCTTCTGTGGCGCCGTTGTTTTGGGTTGACGGCTGGGATCCGATCCATTGTCCTGGGTGGTGGTCCAAACAGAGGATCCGCTTTGGGAAAGTCTTATTCCTGGTCGTAATGTTGGTGAGTTGACGTTGCTCTTATATCCAATAGTTCCTCCCGACTGTATGTAATAAAACCTAAGATTTCCTGGGGTAATAATGTAAGAAATAACACATAAAAAAAACAAAATACTGCAAAGTTTCCTAGGAACGCGAAGAGAGGCTACCATCTCTGTCGGCGCCGAATGTCCTCCTGTGTAATCTGAAGGAAATATGTGTCTCTACTATGGTCATACATTGGGCAGGAGGTTAGGAAGTGCATCTTTCTCTCTCTCTCTGTCTGTCTGTCTGTCTGTCTGTCTGTCTGTCTGTCTGTCTGTCTGTCTGTCTGTCTCGCTCTCACTCTCTCTCTCTCTCTCTCTCTCTCTCTCTCTCTCTCTCTCTCTCTCTCATATATATTAATTAATTAACGTCCCACTCCTCTGTCTAGTTATTGATCCCTACTTTCAGAGCAGGAGTGATGATGACAGGGCTACACCTCTTGGCCCTGAGAGGCTCTGACTCAAACCCTTAATCAGTCAGTGTCCCGAACCTGCTTCTGAGAAAAGCACTTTGCTTTATTTACATTGCTGTTTTACGAGAAGCAGCGTCTATATTTAAACACTTCCTGCACAGAGCGAGATGACGGAGGTGACAGGTTTCTGAAGGACAACTCTACAGGGAGGGACCCAGAGAGAGCGCTAGAAGGACTGACGTGAACTACAGGGAGGGACCCAGAGAGAGCACTAGAAGGGGTGAACTACAGGGAGGGACCCAGAGAGAGCGCTAGAAGGACTGACGTGAACTACAGGGAGGGACCCAGAGAGAGCACTAGAAGGGGTGAACTACAGGGAGGGACCCAAAGAGAGCACTAGAAGGGGTGAACTACAGGGAGGGACCCAGAGAGAGCACTAAAAGGGGTGAACTACAGGGAGGGACCCAGAGAGAGCACTAAAAGGGGTGAACTACAGGGAGGGACCCAGAGAGAGCACTAGAAGGGGTGAACTACAGGGAGGGACCCAGAGAGAGCACTAGAAGGGGTGAACTACAGGGAGGGACCCAGAGAGAGCACTAGAAGGGGTGAACTACAGGGAGGGACCCAGAGAGAGCACTAGAAGGACTGATGTGAACTACAGGGAGGGACCCAGAGAGAGCACTAGAAGGGGTGAACTACAGGGAGGGACCCAGAGAGAGCACTAAAAGGGGTGAACTACAGGGAGGGACCCAGAGAGAGCACTAAAAGGGGTGAACTACAGGGAGGGACCCAGAGAGAGCACTAGAAGGGGTGAACTACAGGGAGGGACCCAGAGAGAGCGCTAGAAGGGGTGAACTACAGGGAGGGACCCAGAGAGAGCGCTAGAAGGGGTGAACTACAGGGAGGGACCCAGAGAGAGCGCTAGAAGGGGTGAACTACAGGGAGGGACCCAGAGAGAGCGCTAGAAGGGGTGAACTACAGGGAGGGACCCAGAGAGAGCGCTAGAAGGGGTGAACTACAGGGAGGGACCCAGAGAGAGCACTAGAAGGGGTGAACTACAGGGAGGGACCCAGAGAGAGCACTAGAAGGGGTGAACTACAGGGAGGGACCCAGAGAGAGCACTAGAAGGGGTGAACTACAGGGAGGGACCCAGAGAGAGCACTAGAAGGGGTGAACTACAGGGAGGGACCCAGAGAGAGCGCTAGAAGGGGTGAACTACAGAGAGTTGGTATATAAGGTATTACCGGAAGTGCACACAAGGGGCACTATAACAAAAAAATAAACACAATAAAAAAAATAGTACACAAATTATTGATGCACAAAAATATTTAAGCAACAGGGATCTTGATCCAGGAGGGTGTTGAATATCTCTGCTGTAACCAAGAAGTTTGATCTTGACATCTAGATACTTAGCACGTTAGCAAACCAAAATGCATCGCTGGAGCCCTGAGCTGCATATCATTTATTTGACACATCTTAGATTTCTATAGTTATACTCAACTTATAAGCAGTGGCATTTCGAAATACCCCAGTATAAATATAAACAGTATATTAACAGTATAAATGGTATATCGCCCAACCCATCTTCCTCATCATCATCTTTAGCATCCTCTTCATCCTCACCATCTTCTTCATCCTCACCATCATCTTCATCATCACCGTTCATCATCATCACCATCATCCCCATCATCTTCATCATCTTCATCATCATCACCATCATGATCCTCTTCATCATCATCATCACCATCTTCACCATCATCTTCCTCTTCATCATCATCATCACCATCATCACCATCATCATCCTCCTCATAATCATCATCATCACCAGCATCTTCATCCTCACCATCATCTTCATCCTCACCATCATCTTCATCATCCTCTTCATCATCATCTTCAGCATAATTTTCATCACCATGATAACCACCATTATAATCATCTTCACCATTTTTATTAGCATTGTCATCTTCATCGTCTTCATCTTCATCATCATTTTCATCTAAACTAGGCTGTCTGGTAGATATTATCATCTTCATATTAACCAGCTGTTATCGTTCTTTATCTGATGTAATGTGAATGCAACCCTCTAACCCAGTCTGAGATCGAACACTGGGGCTTCCACAGGAAGTGAGATGTGTGTTTGACTGTGGAGAAACTGCCTTGCAGCTCTAAATTATTTGAGGGGAATGTTTTTTTTTTTAAGACTGAAGCAACTTCTGCCATTGTTTGCAGTGTTCAACTGTTAGCTAGTCTCCCCTGGCGAGGAGGAGAGGTATTTGTAATGATGCCGTAGACCATGGAGGTCTCGGAGACATGTTTTTTACTGGCTCTCCTCTGCTTGGGTTTTTGATTCAATATTTATGAGATGTTAAGTCAAAAGATGGAAGCTTATTTTAACTCCTTAAACACTTTGTCTCAAAAAACCACAGAACGCCGCGGAAGCTTCTTTAACTCAATTTGCATGACATTAAACTCTGAGAGAAGGATAACAACATCTGGATCCCTTTTATTGGGTCCAGCCACACGAGCCACGGCCTGTTCACCCCACTACCATCTAGGAGGAGGAGACAGTGAGGTGCATCAAAGCTGGGACCGAGAGACTGAAAAACAGTTCCACTAGCCGGCCTCCCCCAGTACCCTGCCCTGAACTTTAGTTACTGTTACTAGCCTCCCCCAGTGCCCTACCCTGAACCTTAGTCACTGTTACTAGCCTCCCCCAGTACCCTGCCCTGAACCTTAGTCACTGTTACTAGCCTCCCCCAGTACCCTGCCTTGAACTTTAGTCACTGTTACTAGCCTCCCCCAGTGCCCTACCCTGAACCTTAGTCACTGTTACTAGCCTCCCCCCAGTACCCTGCCCTGAACCTTAGTCACTGTTACTAGCCTCCCCCAGTACCCTGCCCTGAACCTTAGTCACTGTTACTAGCCTCCCCCAGCAGGCTAAGGTTAAATCTAGACTTGGTTTAGGTTGGGGTATTCTCTAGCGACTATATGTTCTTTACCATTCAGCCATCAGATTTGCCACCAATGCTCCTTATAGGACACATCACTGCACTCTATACTCCTCTGTAAACTGGTCATCTCTGTGTACCCATCACAAGACCCACTGGTTGATGCTTATTTATAAAACCCTCTTAGGCCTCACTCCCCCTTATCTGAGATATCTACTGCAGCCCTCATCCTCCACACACAACACCCGTTCTGCCAGTCACATTCTGTTAAAGGTCCCCAAAGCACACACATCCCTGGGTCACTCCTCTTTTCAGTTCGCTGCAGCTAGCGACTGGAACGAGCTGCAACAAACACTCTAAACTGGTCCGTTTTACCTCAATCTCTTCATTCAAAGATTCAATCATGAACACTCTTACTGACCGTTGTGGCTGTTTAGTGTGATGTATTGTTGACTCTACCTTCTTGCCCTTTGTGCTGTTGTCTGTGTCCAATCATGTTTGAACCATGTTTTGTGCTGCTACCATGTTGTTCTTCTACCATGTTGTTGTCATGTTGTGTTGCTACCCTGTTGCTGTCATGTTGTGTTGCTACCCTGTTGCTGTCA
The DNA here is from genome assembly GCF_057628025.1 of Oncorhynchus mykiss. Classification (NCBI taxonomy): domain Eukaryota; kingdom Metazoa; phylum Chordata; class Actinopteri; order Salmoniformes; family Salmonidae; genus Oncorhynchus; species Oncorhynchus mykiss. The sequence goes on along the minus strand of NC_143036.1, from coordinate 75,863,122 downwards.
TGTTGTGTTGCTGCCATGTTGTTGTCATGTGTTGCTGCCATGCTATGTTGTCATGTGTTGTGGTCATGTTGTATTGCTGCCATGTTGTTGTCATGTGTTGCTGCCATGTTGTTGTCATGTGTTGCTGCCATGCTATGTTGTCATGTGTTGTTGTCATGTTGTGTTGCTGCCATGTTGTTGTCATGTGTTGCTGCCATGTTGTTGTCATGTGTTGCTGCCATGTTGTTGTCATGTGTTGCTGCCATGCTATGCTGTCATGTGTTGTTGTCATGTTGTGTTGCTGCCATGTTGTTGTCATGTGTTGCTGCCATGTTGTTGTCATGTGTTGCTGCCATGTTGTTGTCATGTGTTGCTGCCATGTTGTCATGTGTTGCTACCATGCTATGTTGTCATGTATTGCTGCCATGCTATGTTGTCATGTGTTGCTGCCATGTTGTTGTCATGTGTTGCTGCCATGTTGTTGTCATGTGTTGCTGCCATGTTGTTGTCGTGTGTTGCTGCCATGTTGTTGTCATGTGTTGCTACCATGTTGTTGTCATGTGTTGCTACCATGCTATGTTGTCATGTGTTGCTACCATGTTGTTGTCATGTGTTGCTACCATGTTGTTGTCATGTGTTGCTACCATGTTGTTGTCATGTGTTGCTGCCATGTTGTTGTCATGTGTTGCTACCATGTTGTTGTCATGTGTTGCTACCATGTTGTTGTCATGTGTTGCTACCATGTTGTTGTCATGTGTTGCTGCCATGTTGTTGTCATGTGTTGCTGCCATGCTATGTTGTCATGTGTTGTGGTCATGTTGTATTGCTGCCATGTTGTTGTCATGTGTTGCTGCCATGTTGTTGTCATGTGTTGCTGCCATGCTATGTTGTCATGTGTTGTTGTCATGTTGTGTTGCTGCCATGTTGTTGTCATGTGTTGCTGCCATGTTGTTGTCATGTGTTGCTGCCATGTTGTTGTCATGTGTTGCTGCCATGTTGTCATGTGTTGCTACCATGCTATGTTGTCATGTATTGCTGCCATGCTATGTTGTCATGTGTTGCTGCCATGTTGTTGTCATGTGTTGCTACCATGTTGTTGTCATGTGTTGCTACCATGTTGTTGTCATGTGTTGCTACCATGCTATGTTGTCATGTGTTGCTACCATGTTGTTGTCATGTGTTGCTACCATGTTGTTGTCATGTGTTGCTACCATGTTGTTGTCATGTGTTGCTGCCATGTTGTTGTCATGTGTTGCTGCCATGTTGTTGTCATGTGTTGCTACCATGTTGTTGTCATGTGTTGCTGCCATGCTATGTTGTCATGTGTTGTGGTCATGTTGTATTGCTGCCATGTTGTTGTCATGTGTTGCTGCCATGTTGTTGTCATGTGTTGCTGCCATGCTATGTTGTCATGTGTTGTTGTCATGTTGTGTTGCTGCCATGTTGTTGTCATGTGTTGCTGCCATGTTGTTGTCATGTGTTGCTGCCATGTTGTTGTCATGTGTTGCTGCCATGTTGTCATGTGTTGCTACCATGCTATGTTGTCATGTATTGCTGCCATGCTATGTTGTCATGTGTTGCTGCCATGTTGTTGTCATGTGTTGCTACCATGTTGTTGTCATGTGTTGCTACCATGTTGTTGTCATGTGTTGCTACCATGCTATGTTGTCATGTGTTGCTACCATGTTGTTGTCATGTGTTGCTACCATGTTGTTGTCATGTGTTGCTACCATGTTGTTGTCATGTGTTGCTGCCATGTTGTTGTCATGTGTTGCTGCCATGTTGTTGTCATGTGTTGCTACCATGTTGTTGTCATGTGTTGCTACCATGCTATGTTGTCATGTGTTGCTGCCATGCTATGTTGTTGTCTTAGGTCTCTCTTTATGTAGTGTTGTGGTCTCTCTTGTCGTGATGTGTGTTCTGTCCTACATTAGTATTTGTAATCCCAGCCCCCGTCCCTGCAGGAGGCCTTTTGGTAGGCCGTCATTGTAAATGAGAATTTGTTCTTAACTGACTTGCCTAGTTATATTAAGGTTAAATGTTGACTCCAATGCTTCCTACAGTTGTGTGAAGTTGGCTGGATGTCCTTTGGGTGGTGAACCATTCTCGACACACACGGGAAACTGTTGAGCGAGGAAAACCCAGCAGCGTTGCAGTTCTTGACAGAAACCGGTGCGCCTGGCACCTACTACCATACCCCGTTCAAAGACACTTACATAATTTGTCTTGACCATTCACCCTCTGAATGGCACACACACACAATCCAGTTGTCTCAAGGCTTAAAAGTCCTTCTTCAACCGGTCTCCTCCCATTCATCTACACTGATTGACATCAATAACAATAAGGGATCATAGATTTCCCCTGGATTCACCTGGTCAGTCTACGTCATGGAGAGAGCAGGTGTTCCTAATGTAGCAGTGTTGTTTAGACATCCTATGCCTCAGCTTGGTTTGGCCCTCTAGTGTGAATTAGACATGAGGGACATTGATACCGTGATAGAACATGTCAAAGGACGCCAGTTGTCCCTGATAGAGAGGCTGATCTCCTTTCTGTTACCTGAGCCTTCTGTAGCCGGACGATGGGTTCACACAGGGGAACCTATCCCAGCTCTTAATTAAAACATGAACACTTAGAGAAGGACCTCGGAGAGGTCAGAGCTTTCCATCCAGCACCCAGCTGGCATTCTTCCTGAGTGTTGTTGTCTGTCTCTCTCTATGTCTGTCTGTTTCTCTCTCTCTCTCTCTCTGTCTCTCTGTCTGTCTGTCTCTCTGTCTCTCTCTCTCTCTGTCTCTCTCTGTCTCTCTCTCTCTGTCTCTCTCTGTCTCTCTCTCTCTCTCTCTCTGTCTCTCTGTCTCTCTCTCTCTGTCTGTCTGTCTGTCTCTCTCTCTGTCTGTCTGTCTTTCTGTCTGTCTCTCTCTGTCTCTCTCTCTCTGTCCGTCCGTCCGTCCTTCCATTTATATATTATACAGCCCTGTTCTGTAGTGCTGATAACACACAGCCCTGTTCTGTAGTGCTGATAACACACAGCCCTGTTCTGTAGTGCTGATAACACACAGCCCTGTTCTGTAGTGCTGATAACACACAGCCCTGTTCTGTAGTGCTGATAACACACAGCCCTGTTCTGTAGTGCTGATAACACACAG
>NC_143036.1:75850000-75855000 GCF_057628025.1 Oncorhynchus mykiss | reverse complement strand
ACACACATGATAACATACACTCAATACACACACACACATGATAACATACACACTATACACACACACATGATAACATACACACTATACACACACACACACATGATAACATAAACACTATACACACACACACGATAACATACACACTATACACACACACACACGATAACATACACACTATACACACACACACACATGATAACATACACACTATACACACACACATGATAACATACACACTATACACACACACATGATAACATACATACTATACACACACACATGATAACATACACACTATACACACACATGGATTTAGTACTGTAGATATGTGGTGTTGGTGGGGTAGGGGCCTGAGGGAACACAGTGTGTTGTGAATGTATTGTAATGTTTTTAAAATGGTAAAAACTGCCGTAATTTTGCTGGACCCCAGGAAGAGTAGTTGCTGTCTTGACAGGAACTAATGAGGATCCATAATAAACCCCAGGAAGAGTAGCTGCTGTCTTGACAGGAACTAATGAGGATCCATAATAAACCCCAGGAAGAGTAGCTGCTGCCTTGACAGGAACTAACAAGGATCCATAATAAACCCCAGGAAGAGTAGCTGCTGTCTTGACAGGAACTAATGGGGGTCCATAATAAACCCCAGGAAGAGTAGCTGCTGTCTTGACAGGAACTAATGGGGATCCATAATAAACCCCAGGAAGAGTAGCTGCTGTCTTGACAGGAACTAATGGAAATCCATAATAAACCCCAGGAAGAGTAGCTGCTGCCTTGACAGGAACTAACAAGGATCCATAATAAACCCCAGGAAGAGTAGCTGCTGTCTTGACAGGAACTAATGGGGATCCATAATAAACCCCAGGAAGAGTAGCTGCTGCCTTGACAGGAACTAATGTGGATCCATAATAAACCCCAGGAAGAGTAGCTGCTGCAGGAACTAATGTGGATCCTTAATAAATACAAACTGTAATCTACGCCTTATCCGTTGCCATGCCACCCGAATTGAGACAGGGATTTCTATTCTCTCCGGTGCTCTCAGATGTGTGTGTGCGTGCGTATGCGTGTGTGCGTGCGTGTGAGCGTTTGAGCTTGTCTATGTGGAAATGGTTTTTGGCGGACAAAGGCATTTTGATTAAAAACAAAGAATGCATCTTGAAATATTAAATTCTCCAAACAGCGTTTTATAAAATACTCGCTGGTCTACAGTGGATGTGTTTTTAATCATGTTGTCAGGCTGGTTATATATACGCTGTGTGTATATATATATGTATATATATATATATGTATATTCCACCATATTACATAGCCTTTGCTCTTTAATCACATATCTAATGGATTGGTTCTGATGTACTACAAGCATCTAAAAGCAGCCTAAGCCAATCAACCCTAAACCACTGTGTTCAACATCTCTCTGTCTGACCGTATGGTACAGGTCAACCCTAAACCCCCTGTGTTCTACATCTCTCTGACTGACCACAACCCTAAACCACTGTGTTCTACATCTCTCTGTCTGACCACAACCCTAAACCACTGTGTTCTACATCTCTCTGTCTGACCACAACCCTAAACCCCTGTGTTCTACATCTCTCTGTCTGACCGTATGGTACAGGTCAACCCTAAACCCCCTGTGTTCTACATCTCTCTGTCTGACCACAACCCTAAACCCCTGTGTTCTACATCTCTCTGTCTGACCACAACCCTAAACCACTGTGAACTACATCTCTCTGTCTGACCACAACCCTAAACCACTGTGTTCTACATCTCTCTGTCTGACCACAACCCTAAACCACTGTGTTCTACATCTCTCTGTCTGACCACAACCCTAAACCACTGTGTTCTACATCTCTCTGTCTGACCGTATGGTACAGGTCAACCCTAAACCACTGTGTTCTACATCTCTCTATCTGACCACAACCCTAAACCACTGTGTTCTACATCTCTCTGATCTGTTCTATATCTCTGACCATATCACTAGAACCTGTTAACTCCTCGTGGACTAGATCACATCCTGTTGTAACAACTGAACCTGTTAACTCCTCATGGTAAAGCAGCCTGGTCTAGAGGAGACAGTGGTAAAGGCAGCAGCAGTCTGGTCTAGAGGAGACAGTGGTAAAGGCAGCAGCAGTCTGGTCTAGAGGAGACAGTGGTAAAGGTAAAGGCAGCAGCAGTCTGGTCTAGAGGAGACAGTGGTAAAAGGCAGCAGCAGTCTGGTCTAGAGGAGACAGTGGTAAACGTAAAGGCAGCAGCAGTCTGGTCTAGAGGAGACAGTGGTAAAGGTAAAGGCAGCAGCAGTCTGGTCTAGAGGAGACAGTGGTAAAGGCAGCAGCAGTCTGGTCTAGAGGAGACAGTGGTAAAGGTAAAGGCAGCAGCAGTCTGGTCTAGAGGAGACAGTGGGAAAGGCAGCAGCAGTCTGGTCTAGAGGAGACAGTGGTAAAGGCAGCAGCAGTCTGGTCTAGAGGGGACAGTGGTAAAGGCAGCAGCAGTCTGGTCTAGAGGAGACAGTGGTAAAGGTAAAGGCAGCAGCAGTCTGGTCTAGAGGGGACAGTGGTAAAGGCAGCAGTCTGGTCTAGAGGAGACAGTGGTAAAGGCAGCAGCAGTCTGGTCTAGAGGAGACAGTGGTAAAGGCAGCAGCAGTCTGGTCTAGAGGAGACAGTGGTAAAGGTAAAGGCAGCAGCAGTCTGGTCTAGAGGAGACAGTGGTAAAAGGCAGCAGCAGTCTGGTCTAGAGGAGACAGTGGTAAACGTAAAGGCAGCAGCAGTCTGGTCTAGAGGAGACAGTGGTAAAGGTAAAGGCAGCAGCAGTCTGGTCTAGAGGAGACAGTGGTAAAGGCAGCAGCAGTCTGGTCTAGAGGAGACAGTGGTAAAGGTAAAGGCAGCAGCAGTCTGGTCTAGAGGAGACAGTGGGAAAGGCAGCAGCAGTCTGGTCTAGAGGAGACAGTGGTAAAGGCAGCAGCAGTCTGGTCTAGAGGGGACAGTGGTAAAGGCAGCAGCAGTCTGGTCTAGAGGAGACAGTGGTAAAGGTAAAGGCAGCAGCAGTCTGGTCTAGAGGGGACAGTGGTAAAGGCAGCAGTCTGGTCTAGAGGAGACAGTGGTAAAGGCAGCAGCAGTCTGGTCTAGAGGAGACAGTGGTAAAGGCAGCAGCAGTCTGGTCTAGAGGAGACGGTGGTAAAGGCAGCAGCAGTCTGGTCTAAAGGAGACAGTGGTAAAGGTAAAGGCAGCAGCAGTCTGGTCTAGAGGAGACAGTGGTAAAGGCAGCAGCAGTCTGGTCTAGAGGAGACAGTGGTAAAGGTAAAGGCAGCAGCAGTCTGGCCTAGAGGAGACAGTGGTAAAGGCAGCAGCAGTCTGGTCTAGAGGAGACAGTGATAAAGGCAGTAGCAGTCTGGTCTAGAGGAGACAGTGGTAAAGGTAAAGGCAGCAGCAGTCTGGTCTAGAGGAGACAGTGGGAAAGGCAGCAGCAGTCTGGTCTAGAGGAGACAGTGGTAAAGGCAGCAGCAGTCTGGTCTAGAGGGGACAGTGGTAAAGGCAGCAGCAGTCTGGTCTAGAGGAGACAGTGGTAAAGGTAAAGGCAGCAGCAGTCTGGTCTAGAGGGGACAGTGGTAAAGGCAGCAGTCTGGTCTAGAGGAGACAGTGGTAAAGGCAGCAGCAGTCTGGTCTAGAGGAGACAGTGGTAAAGGCAGCAGCAGTCTGGTCTAGAGGAGACGGTGGTAAAGGCAGCAGCAGTCTGGTCTAAAGGAGACAGTGGTAAAGGTAAAGGCAGCAGCAGTCTGGTCTAGAGGAGACAGTGGTAAAGGCAGCAGCAGTCTGGTCTAGAGGAGACAGTAGTAAAGGTGAAGGCAGCAGCAGTCTGGTCTAGAGGGGACAGTAGTAAAGGCAGCAACAGTCTGGTCTAGAGGAGAGGTGGAAAAGGCAGCAGCAGTCTGGTCTAGAGGAGACAGTGATAAAGGCAGCAGCAGTCTGGTCTAGAGGAGACTGTGATAAAGGCAGCAGCAGTCTGGTCTAGAGGAGACAGTGATAAAGGCAGCAGCAGTCTGGTCTAGAGGAGACAGTGATAAAGGTAAAGGCAGCAGCAGTCTGGTCTAGAGGAGACAGTGGTAAAGGTAAAGGCAGCAGCAGTCTGGTCTAGAGGAGACAGTAGTAAAGGCAGCAGCAGTCTGGTCTAGAGGAGACAGTGGTAAAGGTAAAGGCACCAGTCTGGTCTAGAGGAGACAGTGGTAAAGGCAGCAGCAGTCTGGTCTAGAGGAGACAGTGGTAAACGTAAAGGCAGCAGCAGTCTGGTCTAGAGGAGAGGTGGAAAAGGCAGCAGCAGTCTGGTCTAGAGGAGACAGTGATAAAGGCAGCAGCAGTCTGGTCTAGAGGAGACAGTGATAAAGGTAAAGGCAGCAGCAGTCTGGTCTAGAGGAGACAGTGGTAAAGGTAAAGGCAGCAGCAGTCTGGTCTAGAGGAGACAGTAGTAAAGGCAGCAGCAGTCTGGCCTAGAGGAGACAGTGGTAAAGGCAGCAGCAGTCTGGTCTAGAGGAGACAGTGATAAAGGCAGTAGCAGTCTGGTCTAGAGGAGACAGTGGTAAAGGTAAAGGCAGCAGCAGTCTGGTCTAGAGGAGACAGTGGGAAAGGCAGCAGCAGTCTGGTCTAGAGGAGACAGTGGTAAAGGCAGCAGCAGTCTGGTCTAGAGGGGACAGTGGTAAAGGCAGCAGCAGTCTGGTCTAGAGGAGACAGTGGTAAAGGTAAAGGCAGCAGCAGTCTGGTCTAGAGGGGACAGTGGTAAAGGCAGCAGTCTGGTCTAGAGGAGACAGTGGTAAAGGCAGCAGCAGTCTGGTCTAGAGGAGACAGTGGTAAAGGCAGCAGCAGTCTGGTCTAGAGGAGACGGTGGTAAAGGCAGCAGCAGTCTGGTCTAAAGGAGACAGTGGTAAAGGTAAAGGCAGCAGCAGTCTGGTCTAGAGGAGACTGTGATAAAGGCAGCAGCAGTCTGGTCTAGAGGAGACAGTGATAAAGGCAGCAGCAGTC